>NW_026652285.1:42086067-42277135 GCF_009828535.3 Hylobates moloch
GCAAGAACTCAGTTTTCAAGGTTTCTCTGAGGTCCCCTTGGCCAAGAGGTGGGGCATCAGTTTAGTCAGCTGGGGGACTTAGGATTTCATTTTCATTTCTCAGAGTTTTATAAAACTCTAAAATAATTCTTTGACTGCCAGGTGGGAGGGGGGTCCCTGGAGAAACTCCAACCAGCCTGCCTACTAGGGTGGAGCCTCGGGAGTTTGCAGCAGGGTGGAGCCTGGCGCCTCCTCTTGCTGTGTGTACGTGGGATTCTAGCAGCCTGGTGGGAAGCACTCCAGCAGGAGACTCTGGCCTTGCGGAGGATCTCTGTTCCCCTTACCCCTTTATTTCTCCTTTTCACTTAATAAAACCCTGCTTTACTCACCCTTTAAACAATCTGCAAGCCTAAATTTTTATGGCTGTGGGATAGACAAGAACCTTATCTTTAGCTGAACTAAGGAAAAGTCCTGCAACAATTCCATTCTTCTCACCAAATATGTTTTGTTTCGAAAATATAGTTATTTATCATAATATGTCATTAATATCGTTAAATCAAATTTAGCCTAAAGCTGCCTCCTTACATAGTTTAAGCTCGACCTAAAGGTTTCTCTGTATTTAGTGAATTGTAGCCTACCTAGATGTGTAAACAAGACTGTGACCTACTCTTGTGACAATCATTGGATTTTGGCCAATCAAAGGAGTTCAACTCTTGACACTGCTTTCAAATAAGGCAAATATGGAGCTGTAACCAATCTGGCTGTTTCTATACCTCACTTCTGTTTTTTGTACGCCACTTTTCTTTCTCTGTCCATAAATCTTCTTCCACCACGTGGTTGTGCTGGAGTCTCTGAGCCTACTCTGGCTGAGGAGGCTGCCCAATTCTCAAACTGTTCAATTAAACTTGGTTAAATTTAATTTGTCTAAGGTTTTCTTTTAACCATATAAACAGATGAGTTTATGATTGTTATGTCTTTTTTTTTTTTTTTTGAGACAAGTTCTCACCCTTTCCCCCAGGCATGATCACCGCTCACTGTAGTCTCGCACTCCCAGGCTCAAGCGATCCTCCATCTCAGCCTCCTGAGTAGTTGGGAGTCCAAGCGCATGCAACCGTGCCTGGCTAATTTTTTTTTGTATTTTTTGTAGAGATGGGGTTTTGCCACGTTGCCCAGGTTGATCTCGAACTCCTGAGTTCAAGTGATCCTCTTGCCTCAGCCTTCCAAGGTGCTGGGACCACAGGCATGAGTCACCACACCCGGCTATTATTTGTAAATTAATCAACAGATGAACATTTTCAAAATTTCTCAGTTTTAATTTTAAATATGATTAAAAGGTTAGATATAACACACAAGCAAAAGCTCTTTGGAGTCCTCTATAACTCAAGAATATAAAGGGTCCTGAGATTTTTCTTTAAAGAGAACCACTGCACTCTCCTTGCCTACTAGCCCTCCGCAAGCCATCCTGGTTCTCCCCTTGGCAGGAGAGACCTGTTCTAGACCCTCAAGGACCCCTCATAGCATCTCCTAGCTATTATTTAAGGAATCTTTCTCCATTTGAACGTCTCATTTTTTTCTTCCCCCTGTAAGTTCCCCTTATTCTTTTCATCTAATTTTGTGTGCCACCTGCAGAGTCCTTCTTCTTCTCCTTCTCCTTCTCCTTCTCCTTCTCTTTCTCAGGGTCTCGCTCTGTTGCCCAGGCTGGATTGCAGTGGCACGATCTTGGCTCACTGCAGCCTCTGCCTTCCGGGTTCCAGTGATTCTCCTGCCTCAGCCTCCTGGATAGCTGGGACTACAGGCGCCCACCACCATGACTGGCTAATTTTTTGTATTTTTAGTAGAGATGGGGTTTCACCGTGTTAGCCAGGATGGTCTCTATCTCCTGACCTCGTGATCCGTCCGCCTTGGCCTTCCAAAGTGCTGGGATTACAGGCATAAGCCACGGTGCCTGGTGACTAATTTTTGTATTTTTACAAGAGATGGGGTTTTGCCATGTTGGCTAGGCTGGTCTTGAACTCCTGACCTCAGGTGATCCGCCTGCCTTGGCCTCCCAAAATATTGGGATTACAGGCATGAGCCAACGCGCCCAGCCTGAGTTCTGCTTCTTCCAGATCTGGTGCCCAGTCCTGACACCAGAAAAGGGGTCTTGTTCCAGACCCCGAGAGTGTTCTTGGATCTTGCCTGGGAAAGAATTCAGGGCAAGTTGCAGAGTATAAAGAAGTTAAGATAGTTAATAAGAGGCTACTCAATTACAGAGTAGGGTGTCCTCAGAAAACAAGAGGAGGAAAGCACTACCTTAAATGTAGGGCTTGCTTATGTAGGTTATACAAGAATTGTGTACTTTATTACAAAGGCTTGTGATCAGCTTGTGACAGGCTATTGGTACTGTTATTTTCCCGTTACTATTGATTTCAGCAAGAATTTATGAGTACACTATTATATTTAAAGCAAAACCTATTCTTAAACTAAGAATGCTTTTTGTTCTTAAAATACTGGGACATTTCCGTAAGTTCTGGGTCTTTAGGTAGCAACATTAACTCATTCCCTCAATCATAAACATCTCATGACCAAGAGTGACCAATTCCTGGGGAATGTAACCCAGCAGGTTTGGCTTTATTCGGCCTTTATTCAAGATGGAGTCACTCTGGTTAGGACACCTCTGACAGTCCCTGGAAACCCAAAGGAACCCTTCTGTGTGGCACAGGGAATGGAAGAAAGAAAGAGATGAGGCAGGAAAATAGGGTCCGGAGGCAGAAAACATAAGCTGATTCACACTTCAGCTATGACAGGAAATATCCTCTCCATAGGGCGTACGCCTGTAACTTTACTTCATCCTCTTCATTTACGTAGGACGTATCCCAAGTAACCAATGGAATCATCTAGAGGGTATTTAAACTCCCAAAAATTCTGTAATGGAGCCTTTGAGCCCCTATGCTCGGGCCTGTTCCCACACTGTGGAGTGTACTTTCATTTTCAATAAGTCCCTTCATTCCTTCTTGCTTTGTTTGTGCTTTGTGCATTTTATCCGATTCTTTGTTCAAGACGCCAAGAACCTAGACGCCCTCCCCCAGTGATAGAGAGATGAGCCTTTCAGATGACCTGACTCCTTTATCCCAGCCAGGTGTGTGCCCAACCCTGAAAGAAGGAATAGGGAGGGGGATATTCAACCCGGCCTCCCGCTCTGTGTTAGCAGCGTCTGGATGGGTCAGGGTGGAGGTGGGGGTGTTCTACCCTGCCATTTGCTCCCAAAGAAGCTTCTCTGCTTCACTAGGCTCACAGTTCTAAAGGCAAGAACAGCCCTAGTGGGATCTTTCAAGGATTTTAGAAAAGAATGAATAAGAGAAAAATTAAAATATTGCAGGGTGCCATAAAAACATCCCAGTGAAACAAACACCTTTCTAGATGCTCATTGGAACGTAAATGGAGCTCAGCCTCCATCCCTTCACTCCAGATCCAGTCTTTGTGATTCACTGCCCCCTCACCACTCAGGAAGAAAACCCCAGCTTCTGTTTGTCTCCCCTTCTCTCGCTTAGAATTTTTCACCAGAGTTTCAGAAAGATTTGTCAGGACCACTCCATGCCCAAGGTGAAAAGTGTAAGTGGTACAAAAAGGTAGAAACTCATCGGACTCCTAAAGAGTGTCATGTAACCATACAAAGCCCTGATAAACTCCAGGGCAGAAGAAAAAGCTGCATCCTTGACTAACTCCACTGGGGCATTCTTATGTAAACTAAGATCCAAGAACTGCATCAGGAGAGAAATCAAGAGCCCTGGGGATGTTAGGATGAGCCCTAGAGTTGCTAAGATGGGTTATTTGAAAAACCAAAAAGTAGACTGAGATTCCCTTCCTTTTCAGGGAAGAATTGAGACCTTTCCTTTCTTATTGTTCAGAGTGAGGGCTGATAAGGGCAATTATTTCCTGGAGCCACTGGCTACTGCCCTGGGAAGGAAATCCGCTGGGCTGGGGGAGGGAGGAAGGCAGAACCAGGCATTAACTCTCCCTCCACTACATCCCTTTCCCGAACCCCTCCCCTCCTCTCCTTCCCCCCACTCCCTGCCCCCGCCCTCCGAAAATGACACTTGGCCTGAGAAAGGAGGAAGGTAGAATAGGTGGACACTTCCCTTGTCCTGCTCCAGGGATGTGTCAGTGACAAGGAGATGTGAAAAAAGAAGGAATCCTAAGGCTCCGCTTGGAAAGAAGGGAGATCTCCAGGGACTTTGCGAAGTCAGGTTAGTACTTGGAAGGCTGAAGACTCCCAGTAGATAGCGTTCAGGGCTGCATTTGGCTGCAATCCTATAAAATACATTCTTCTCTAAGGTTGGATACAAGCATTTAGAAGACTGGCCATTAAAAAAATAAACAGTATTAATAATATTAATAATCATGAGTGTCAGTAGTGTTGAAATTTTTCTGGAATCCTTTCCCAAGTTGCCTAATGCCCAGAGAAGGAAAATAACAGTGTTTAGTAGACAGAAATTATAGGATTAGTGCAAGTAGCTATTGAGATGATGAGCCAAGGCTTGTAAATTGGTTTTGTTTTGGTTTTCCTAATTAGATGTTTGCACCTATCTGTGTATGTGCGTGTGTGTGTGTTTGTGTGCGCGCGCTTGCATATGGTTAATTTCATGACTTTTGCCTCCGGCTCTTCCTGATTAAAAAAAATACTTAAAGTGGTAGGAAGTGGCACACACCCTTGATGGACCTGTGTTTATATTAAAGAATTGGCTTAATAAATTTAACTGGGACAAGGAAACTGTGAAGGACTGTATTTTTGCCATTATTTAATAATTCATATATTCAACCAACTGTTATTGATTGCCTATTTTGAACCAGGCCACGTGCTAGGATACAATAGTTAACAAACACATTCCCTCCCCTCAAGGAATTCATGGTCTAGTGAAATACAGAGATAGAAAAGAAATAGAAAAGTATAAAATAAAATGCATTGTGGAAAGAGTTATGGTCATAGTGTGTACTATAAGCTTATAGAGGCTGCCTTTGTACAAACATACATAAGACTGCTTTTTAAATTATAAAAGGCAGTACATAGGCCAGGCGTGGTGGCTCACACCTGTAATCCCAGCACTTTGGGAAGCAGAGGCGGGCGGATCATCTGAGGCCATGAGTTCGAGACCAGCCTGGCCAACATGGTGAAACCCCATTTCTACTAAAAATACAAAAAAAAAAAAAAAAAATAGCCAGGTGTGGTGGTGGGCGCCTCATCCCAGCTACTCGGAAGGCTGAGGCGGGAGAATCACTTGAACCCAAGAGGCAGAGGTTACAGTGAGCTGAGATGGGGCCATTGCACTCCAGCCTAGGCAACAAGAGCTAAACTCCATCTCAAAAAAAAAAAAAAAAAAAAAAGGCAGTACATAGTACAAACTGCTTGGGTTTTGTTGTTGTTGTTTTACTGTACCATATATCTTGGAGATCATTCCATCTAGTAGCTGAACATTTTAAACAGATCATCTGGCTACAGGCAGTGAGTAGGAAGAACTGGGAGAGTGATGAGTGAGTTAGAGAGTTAGGGAGGGAGGGCGCTGGCAGAGTGTTACCGGAAAGGGGTCCCGATCCACACCCTAGGAGAGGATTGTTGGATCTCGCTCAAGAAAGAATTCAGGGCGAGTCCATACAGTAAAGTGAAAGCAAGTTTATTAAGAAAGTAGAGAAATAAAAGAATGGCTATTCCATAGACAGAGCAGCCCCGAGGGCTGCTGTTGCCCATTTTTATGGCTATTTCTTGATGATATGCTAAACAAGGGGTGGATTATTCATGCCTCCCTTTTTAGACCATATAGGGTAACTTCCTGACGTTGCCATGGCATTTGTAAACTGGCATGGCACTGGTGGGTGTGTAGTAGTGAGGACGACCAGAGGTCACTCTCATGGCCATCTTAGTGTTGGTAGGTTTTGGCCAGCTCCAAAACCGGCTTGTTGTTTTATCAGCAAGTTGTTTATGACCCGTATTCTGTGCCCACCTCCTGTCTCATCCTGTGACTTAGAATGCCTTAACTGTCTAGGAATGCAGTCCAGTAGGTTTCAGCCTTATTTTACCCAGCTCCTATATAAGATAAAGTTGCTCTGGTTCACACGCCTCTGACAAGAACATCTTCATGCCTGTGCCTGATTGAGAGAGGGAGGCCTCTAGGCTGCTGCTGGATCTAGTGGAGATTCACTCAGTCTCTCAAATTCCTCTACAGTTTCTCTAATGGAAGAGAAAAGAAAAGTGGTGTTATTGATGCTAGGGTGCAACCTAGACTTTTTTTTTTTTTTTTTTTTTGAGACAGAGTCTCGCTGTCACACAGGCTGGAGTGCAGTGGCGCGATCTCGGCTCACTGCAAGCTCTGCCCCCTGGGGTTCACGCCATTCTCCTGCCTCAGCCTCCCGAGTAGCTGGGACTACAGGCGCCCGCCACCTTGCCCAGCTAATTTTTTGTATTTTTAGTAGAGACGGGTTTCACTGTGTTAGCCAGGATGGTCTTGATCTCCTGACCTCGTGATCCGCCCGCCTCGGCCTCCCAAAGTGCTGGGATTACAGGCGTGAGCCACCGCGCCTGGCCAAGTTATTTTATTTATGCCATAGATATGGTGGGCTAAGCACTGTGCCAATGTTCAATAAGTCACTGCTGATTCTCCATAAATTATTGTGACAAGTACAATTGTTTGTAAGGCTTAGATCTAGGTGTGTAAGTCCATAGGAGGTTGTGAAGCATCTGTATTTCTGTTATGTAGTTATTAGGAAAAAGGATGTTGGGGCCTTAAAATGGCCTTTTTTAACATTTCCAAACTTGTGTTCAATTCTAAGATTTTATAATTATATGTTTCCAGTTGAGAAGAACTTTGATATTGGTAGCTCTAAATAAATAAATATGATTGATCTGGAAAGAGAAGGTAAAGTTTAGGGAGAGGCCTTTTTTAGCTTTATATTTAAAAATGTTTTATAAATGTGATTCATGGGCCAGGCCTGGTGGCTCACACCTGTAATCCCAGCACTTTGAGAGGCCAATGCAGGTGGATCACTTGAGGCCAGGAGTTCGAGAGCAGCCTGGCCAACATGGTAAAACCCCATCTCTACTAAAAATTAGTCAGGTGTGGTAACACACACCTGTAATCCCAGCTACTCAGGAGGCTGAGTCAGGGGAATCACTTGAACCCAGGAGGCGAAGGTTGCAGTGAGCTAAGATTGTGCCACTGCACTCCAGCCTGGGTGACAGAGTCAGACTCCGTCTCAAAAGCAAAACAAAACAAAATGGTATTCATAATGCTGGGGTTGTAACTATAGTACTTATCTAGCAAAAGCTTGCCTTTTTTCTTTTTTTTTTGGCTTTGACTAATTGAAACTGCAAGAGCTTACTGGCAGAGTGGTGTACCGGTCAATATTTAACCAGTTCTCCAAAGGGGAAAAACCCTGATTTGTAGGATTTGTCAGTTTCCATGGTATAAATACTCTTCCCACGGCTGGTAGGGTGACCAACTTGTTCTGGTTTGCCAGGGGCTTTCCCATTTTTAGGTCTGAAAGTCCTGAATCCCAGAAAATTCCTCATTCCCCAGGAAATAGGTTGATTGGTCACCCTAATGGCCGGTTGCAAGCTCCCGATATGACAGAACTGGACGAGGAGTTGGGCAGAGATGTGCACATTGTACCAGCCCATGCCAAGAGCAGCGGCCTCCAGCACCCCACTGTCGGGGAGTCCTTGGCCCAGTAGAGGATGGTTAGCAGGGCCAGGCTGTTGTTCATATTAGCTCTCAATTTACCACCAACTCTGTATTAGTTTCCTGGAGCTGCTGTAACAAAGTTCCACAAACGGGGGTCTTAAACACAGAAATCTATTAGCTCACAGTTCTGGAGGGCAGAAATAGAAAATTAAGGTATGAGCAGGACTCTGCTCTTTTGATGGCTCTAGATAATCTGGTGCATGTCTTTTCCTCAGCTTCTGGTTTCACGGGTAATCTTTGGCGATCCTTGACTTTCATCTTTGTAACTCCAATCTCTACCTCCATCATCCTGTGGCATTCTTCTTTATTTTTCTTTCTCTTTTTCTTTTTGAGACAGAGTTTCGCTCTGTCACCCAGGCTGGAGTGCAGTGGCATGATCTCGGCTCACTGCAACCTCTGCCTCCCAGGTTCAAGTGATTCTCTTCCCTCAGGCTCCCGAGTAGCTGGGACTACAGGTGTGTGCCACCACACCCAGCTAATTTTTGCATTTTTAGTAGAGGTGGGGTTTCACCATGCAGGCCAGGCTGGTCTCGAACTCCCAACCTCAGGTGATCTGCCTGCCTTGGCCTTCTAAAGTGCTGGGATTACAAGCGTGAGCCACCGCAGTTGGCCCATGGCATTCTTCTTTTGGTGTCTTTGTCTTCACTGACTTCTTGTAAGGAAATCAGTCATATTGGATTGGAGGCCTACCTTATTCCAGTATGATTTCATTGTCTTAATTTAACTAAAACATCTGCAACAACCTTATTTCTAAATGAGGTCACATTCTGAGGTACTAGGGTTTAGTACTTCAACATATCTTTTTTTTTTTTTTTTTTTTTTTTAAGCAGGGTCTCACTCTGTCAGTCAGGCTGGAGTGCAGTGGTGCAATCACAGCTCACTGTAACTTTGAACACCTGGGCTGGAGCAATCCTCCCATCTCAGCCTCCCAAATAGGTAAGATTACAGGTACATATCACCATGCCTAGCTAATTTTTAAAATTTTTTGTAGGGGCTGGGCCCAGTGGCTCACACTCTGTAATCCCTGTAATCCCAACACTTTGGTAGGCCGAGGTGGGCGGATCACTTGAGGTCAAGAGTTTGAGACCAGCCTGGCCAACATGGTGAAAACTCTATCTCTCTAAAAAAAATACAAAAATTAGCCGGATGTGGCGGTGGGTACCTGTAATACCAGCTACTCGCAAGGCTGAGGCTGGAGAATCCCTGGAACCCGAGGGTCGGAGATTGCAGTGAGCCGAGATCACACCATGCACTCCGGCCTGGGTGACAGAGCAAGACATAGCCTTAGAAAAGAAAAAATATTGTAGAGATGAAGGCTTGCTTTGTTGCCCAGGCTAGTCTCAAACGCCTGGGCTCAAGCAATTTTCCTGCCTCAGTATCCCAAAGTGCTAGGATTACAGGCATGAGGCACTGCACCAGGCCTACATACCTTTTTTTTTTGAGACGGAGGCTCGCTGTGTCTCCCAGGCTGGAGTGCAGTGGCGTGACCTTGGCTCACTGCAACTTCCACCCTGTGATTCTTCTGCCTCAGCCTCCAGAGTAGCTAAGACTACAGGCATAATATCTCCCTTAGATATGACGAATAATATCACAGAGTGTACACCCACTGTGATGTTAGGAGTAATACCTCCCTATGATATTACAAATAATATTACAGTGTGTACACCCACTGATATTACAAGTAATACCACCTTTAGATACTACAACTAATATCACAGGGTGTACATCTACTGTGATATTAGGAGTTATATCTCCCTTAGATATTACAAATAATATCACAGGGCATACACCCACGGTGATATTAGGAGTAATATCTCTCTTAAGTGATCCTCCCACCTCAGCCTCACAAAATTAAAGGAATTAAAGTAAGAGCTGCTATACCTGGCTGGATCTATGTTTTAAAAAGATAACCCAGATAACCTTGTGGTCAGTGTTTAAGATGAATTGGATAAGACCAAGGTAGAAAAACTAAAGATGGGAATACTAGTTTGGGACTTTGCTTGCTTGCTTGCTCTCATTTAGAAAACATTTAGTAGTTCTACAAAGCTCAGGCACTGTTCTGGGAGTCACAAATATAGGATTGAATAAAGTAAATAAAGCACTTGCTCTCCTGGAGCTCACTTTTCACTGGGGGAATGCAGATAGTGGACACATACATCTACAGTATCAGTAAGTGCTAATAGAAAAATGAAGCAGGTGAGATGGATCATGCTGAGTAGAATGTATCTTCTTTTCCTTCCTTCCTTCCTTCCTTCCTTCTTTCCTTCCTTCCTTCCTTCCCTTCCCTCCCTCCGTCCTTCTTTCTTTCCTTCCTTTCTTCTTTTCTCTTTCTTCCTTTCTCTCTCTCTTTGTTTTTTTATTGTCTTAAAATGTACATAACATAAAATTTACCTTCTTAACCTTTTTTTTTTTTTTTTTTTTTTTTTTTTTTTAAGGAATTTTTTTCTGTCGCCCAGGCTAGAGTGTAGTGGCGCAATCTCGGCTCACTGCAATCTCTGCCTCCCGGGTTCACGCCATTCTCCTGCCTCAGCCTCTCCGAGTAGCTGGGACTACAGGCACCCGCCACCACGCCCGGCTAATTTTTTGTATTTTTAGTAGCGATGGGGTTTTGCCGTGGTCTCGATCCCCTGACCTCGTGATCCGCCCGCCTCGGCCTCCCAAAGTGCTAGGATTACAAGCGTGAGCCACCACGCCCGGCCTTAGTCATTTTTAAGAATACAATTCAAGGCCGGGCATGGTGGCTCACGCCTATAATCCCAGCATTTTGGGAGGCTGAGGCAGGCGGATCACGAGGTCAGGAGTTTGAGGCCAGTCTGGCCAATATGGTGAAACCCCATCTCTACTAAAAAATACAAAAATTAGCCAGGCGTGGTGGCACATGCCTGTAGTCCCAGCTACTGAGGAAGCTGAGGCAGGAGAATCGCTGGAACCTGGGAGGCAGAGGTTGCAGTGAGCTGAGATCATACCACTGCACTCCAGCCTGGACAATAGAGCAAGACTCCATCTCAAAAATAAATTAAAAAAAATTATAATACAATTCAGTAGCATTAAATACACTTGCATTGTTATGCAGCCATCATCACCATCCATCTCCAGAAGTTTTTCGAGTGGTGCTCTTTTTAATAGGGTAGTTGAAGGCCTCTGTGACACAGTAGCATCTGAGCAGAAGCTTGAATGAAGTGAGAGAAGCCTTTTACATAGTTTAGGGAAGCATGTTCCTGGTCCTGGAAATAGTTAAGACTATCACAATAGCCCAGGAGAAAGATGATACAATACAGTTTGTGTAGCTGAAACCCCATCTTCAGAATGTAAAGGAGAACAGATGGGAAGTCATGTTCCTCCCAGAAGCAATTCATGTAGCAGAGAAGCCAACCCAGATCCACAAGACATACAATTCAGTGCTCTGCACAAGAACTGTGCTTTAAGCATGGAGAGGATTTTTGTATCTGTCCTGGGATCCTACATCAAACAGCATGTGGTGATTGTGAACGCAAATGTACGAGACTGTGAACCCTACCAAGTTTCCTTTCTGAGTTGTATGACTTTCTTCCATGAGATATGAATAAGGAGTCATGAGTTTCCTTCGGAATGTCCTTTAGCCTGTTGACACATGTTTTGCCTGTGACGAATGCAATTACTCATAAATCATTGAGCACATTCCATTTTTCTGGGTACAGAGGGCAAAAGGGAAATTCCTATATTTCCTCTATTCGGTCAACAGAAATACCTCTTGGCCATAATCCATTCATCCAATCTAATAATTTTGCCATCCATAAAACCTTCAGGTGTTCTGAATTTGACATCTTGCACCTAATTCCTGCTCAGTTAAAGACCCAAATCATGATCTCTGACTTACCTGGATATTTGAAAGATTAACTTGCTGTGGTGATACCATACTAGAGTCACAAAATCAAGCCCTACCCTGCCATAGCCACCTAAAGGAAATTAGGTGATATATAAAAGAAATTGACCATATTGTAGTCCTTTTAGTGACTCTTCTAATTTTCTTTCCTGGAAAACTTTCAGAGAAACTTGAGTATGTTTGCCTTAGGTGGATGCTTGTTTTTTTATTGATATGAAAAGCAGTAAGAGGAAATGGAGTTTTTTGGCCTGTTAAGGAGGGGCAGCCACTGTAAACACAGTTCAGTGCAAATTCAGTGTTAGAATGTTGAAGTGTATATAATGATTTTGCAAAATTTTCTACAAGGCTGATACAGTATCCAATTAGGGCTAGGATTAGATATATTGTCATGTATGTTTGGGCAGGAAATGCAGAGACTCTAAGATGCTACAACTGCAATTTGACATGCCGGATAGTTCACTGGTAACTGTTGATCTCCCTGAGGTTTAAGTTTACAGTTCCACAGCTCTTTATCTGAAACTCTTCCACTATGTGTTATAGAATTTAGAATTTTTTCAGAAATATGTTGCATATATTGTATATTATGACATAATACCTCCAAGAAAGACTTGGAGTCACATCCTATAAACAAACACATAAATATATCCCAGTGAAATGTATGCCTATTTTTACTAACTAAAAGAAATAAGAATCATAAATAGACTTACATTACTTCAGGTCAGATTTTGCTGCCAAATTAGTTTGGACATCAAACTTTTGGTTTCAGAGACAAAACTGTGAAGTTTTAGATTATATTATGGGGTTGTGGACCCATGTAACCCTCCTCTCCATAATTCCTAAAAGCAAGCAATTGCATCACCCAGTCTCATGAGTAGCTGCAATTCTAGGAATCAAGAATCCGGATCTGAAATTAGCCGGGCATGGTGGCAGGCATTTGTAATCCCAGCTACTGGGGCGGCTGAGGCAGTAGAATCACCTGAACCCGGGAGGAGGAAACTACAGTTAGCTGAGATCATGCTGCTGCACTCCAGCCTGGGCAACAGAGTGAGACTCTGTTTCAAAAAAAATCCGAATCTGGGCAGGACCGAATTGCTGACATGCCCCCGGTATAGCAGAGACCTTTTGCCTACACGTTACACACCTGAGTAATAGTTGTCAGCAGTTGATGAAGAAGATGAATGTGCTCTTAATATCCATCTTTGATTTCCAGTCATTTTGCTTCTGGGTCTTGGCTACCTGAGGAAAGAAGTCTCCAGTAGGTGAATGCAGTGATATAGAGAATACTTTCTTCTAGCTGCGTGCAGTAACTCACACCTATAATCCCAGCATGTTGGGAGGCTGAGGTGGGCAGTGCACTTGAGGTTGGGAGTTCGAGACCAGCCTGGCCAACATGGTGAAATCCTGTCTCTACTGAAAATACAAAAATTAGCTGGGCGTGGTGACAGACACCTGTCATCCCAGCTACTTGGTAGGCTGAGGCGTGAGAATTGCTTGAACCCGGGAGGTAGAGGTTGCAGTGAGCCAAGATCGTGCCTCTGCACTCCAGCTGGGCAACACAGCGAGACTCTGTATCAAAAAAAAAAAAAAAGAGAGAGAGAAGGAAAGAATACTTTCTTCCTGTTTCCTCATAGGCCAGTTCTCTCTGGCATGTGAGTTTAACATCACATCCTTCACACAGTGGGTGCGTTCGTAATAGGAGGTCCTTAGCTGGGAGTTTTTAAGGCATATCAGTGGGGCCTGAAAACACCACGTAGGAGTTAATATATCTTTGCTGGTTGCTTTCTCTGGCTCCGCAGCAGACAGAAACCCTATGAATCATATCCAGGGTGCAGCTGCAGGCAATAGACAACCAATATCTCCCAAGTGAGTTGAAAAGGATCTTGTTACCCAGCATCCTAAGGAGGTTGTAGCCTTGGGAAGCACAGGCAAGAATAATTAACTCAGCTCCTCGGTTAGTGCCTCTTCGGTTGGAGATGGAATTTATTTGCAGGCATGGCTCCTTAATATGCCAAACCCATGCTCGAGACATACTCCTTCTCCTGGAAGGTTAACGTGGCTCCTGTGGCTGTTCCATCCCTGAGGAAAAGTGAGGACCATACTCTCCAAACAGGCCATGTGCTGGACTACCTCTGTTTCTGTCTTCTGGGATTCCAATCAGCAAGTGAGCAACAAAGCAACCCAGACAGTGCGGTTCATAGGATGGCTGGGTAAGTGGCTGTTTGTTTTTACCTTACTGTGGATATGTACCAGTGAAGAAATCTGTAGAACATTCTGTCTTTTTTTTTTTTTTCCTTTTTGTGGAGAACGGGGTCTCGCTATATTGCCCAGGCAGATCTCCAACTCCTGGGCTCAAGCTATCCTCCCACCTCTTGCGCTCCTGAGAGCTGGGATTACAGGTGTGAGCCGCTGCACCCGGCCAGAACATTCTGGATGGGAACATTTAGTCATATCAAGTCAATAAATTAATGTTTAGGCTGGGCGCAGTGGCTCACGCCTATAATCCCAGCACTTTGGGAGGCCAAGGCGGGTGGATCACCTGAGGTCAGGAGTTCAAGACCAGCCTGGCCAACATGGTAAAATCCCGTCTCTACTAAAAATACAAAAATTAGCTGGGTGTGGTGGTACATATTGTAGTCCCAGCTACCCGGGAGGCTGAGGCAAGATAATTGCTTGAACCTGGGAGATGGAGGTTGCAGTGAGCTGAGAGCACACCATTGCACTCCAGCCTGGCCAACAGAGTGAGACTCCGTCTCAAAAAAAAAACTTAATATTTTATTTTTGACTTATTATTAATATAAACAATTATATCTTGGCCAGGCATAGTGTCTCATGCCTATAATCCCAGCACTTTGGGAGGCCAAAGCAGGCAGATCACTTGAGCCAAGAAGTTTAAGACCAGCCTGGGCAACACAGTGAAACCCTGTCTCTACAAAAAATACAAAAAATTAGCTGGGAGTGGTCAGGTTGCCTGTAGCCCTAGCTAGCTGGGAGGCTGAGGTGGGAGGATCACCTCAGCCCAGGAGGTGGAGGCTATAGTGAGCCATGATTATACCACTGCACTCCAGCCTGGGTGATAGAGTGAGACCCTGTCTCAAAAAAAAGAAAAAGAAAAGGCAAGAAAAGAAATCATATATTGGTGAGGAGACAATTCAACACATATTTTTTATTGGACACATACTATGTGTCAGGGTACCAGATATAAGCTCTATCTACAAGGATTTTAGGAGCTGGAATATGTGTATGGGAGGGATGTGTGAGTGTGTAAAACAAAGACGACTCCTGGGGAAGAAGAGGAAGACAAGCCCCAGAGGTACACTGCATAGGCATAATACGCAACAGGCTAGCAAAGAAGCAAACCATGGGTATAGCAGAGAGAATCAGAGGATGCACTGGGGACCATTTCTAGAGAGTGAGGTCAGGAGATACTTAAATAATCTGAGTGAATTTAGACATGGGCCTTGAAAGGTGGACAAGACTTTTTTTTTTTTTTGAGATGGAGTCTCCCTCTGTTGCCCAGGCTGGAGTGCAGTGGTGCGATCTCAGCTCACTGCAAGCTCCACCTCCCGGGTTCACGCCATTCTCCTGCTTCAGCCTCCCGAGTAGCTGGGACTACAGGAGCCTGCCACTAGGCCAAGCTCATTTTTTGTATTTTTAGTAGAGACCGGGTTTCACCGTGTTAGCTAGGATGGTCTCTATCTCCTGACCTCATGATCCACCTGCCTCAGCCTCCCAAAGTGCTGGGATTACAGGCGTGAGCCACCACGCCCAGCGACAAGATTTTTTTTGTTTGTTTTAGACAGAGTCTCGCTTTGTCACCCGGGCTGGAGTGCACTGGCACAATCATGTCTCACTGCAGCCTTGAACTCCCGGGCTCAAGGGATCCTACCACCTCAGCCTCCTGAGTAGCTGGAAGTACAGATACGTGCCACCACGCCCCGCTAAGTTTTTGTTTTAGAGATGGGGTCTTGCTATATTGCCCAGGCTGGTCACAAACTTCTAGGTTCAAGTGATCCTCCTGCCTTGGCTCCTCAAAGTGCTGGGATTACAGGAATAAGTCACAGCACCCACCCCTGGTGGACAAGATTTTAACGGCTAGATTAGAGGGAAGAGGGTGCCTTAGTAAAACCATGAGAAAGCGTGAATTCTTCTGGGAGAAAGGTCCAGGTTGGCAGAGTGTAGTTTGTAGATTCACATGAGTAGGAAAATGCCTTGAGCTGTTATGTACCCTGAGTGCCAGGCTGAGGAGTTTCACCTTCTTCTAGGAGGGCAGAAAGAGATATAACCTGGAGAAATCTTTCAAAGGAATTTAAACTAGAAAGTGACGTGGCCAAAGCTAAAGAACTGTGTGTGGACAGGCTTGAAGTTGAGAAGCTGTTGAGAAGCTCTCAAAGTCAGCCGTGAAGATATAAGGGCAAGGAGAATAAGAGAAGTTGATGGAGGTGAGGGCACTGCAGAAAATTTACACTTAACAGCTGATTGAACATGGGTCAAGAGTGTGTCAGATTTGACACGTTTGCCTGCTAGGACCAGAAAATCTCAAACTTGTTTAAACAAAAAGGGCATTGATTGGCTTATGAAAATGCAAGCCCAGAAAGGAGACAGGCTTCAGCATCAGTCTAATCCAGGGGTTCTGGCTCTGCTTCCCTGCACTTCCCTTGGTGCCATCATCTGCATCCTCAGGCAGCTTCTAACATGGTAACAAAATGGTTAAAATGCTGTAAAACTGTTGGCTTTACAACAACACAGCAGCTCACCCAGGAAAGGAAAGAGACTGACTTTTCTCGTGGCTCATTCTCTTTTTAAAATGTATCCTTTTTATTTTTGAGACGGAGTTTCACTCTTGTTGCCCAGGCTGGAGTGCAGTGGCACCATCTAAGCTCACTGCAACCTCCGCCACCTGGGTTCAAGCGATTCACCTCCCTCAGCCTCCCAAGTGGCTGGGATTACAGGCGCCTGCCACCGTGCCCAGCTAGTTTTTTGTATTTTTAGTAGAGATGTGGTTTCGCCATGTTGGTCAGGCTGGTCTTGAACTCCTGACCTCAGGTGTTCCGCCTGCCTCAGCCTCCCAAAGTGCTGGGATTACACGCGTGAGCCACCGTGCCTGGCCTCCCTTCTTATTTTTTTAAAAAACTTTCTAAATTGCGGAATGTGACACACAAATGGAAAAGTACATAAAACAGATTTAAGACCAGGTGTGGTGGTTCATGCCTCTAATTCCAGCACTTCAGGAAGCTGAGGCAGGGGGATCATCACTTGATGCCAGAAGTTCAAGACTAGCCTGGGCAACATAGTGAGAACCCATCTCCACAAAAAATTAAAAAATGAAGTCTGTGGTGATGCATGCCTGCAGTCCCAGCTACCTGGGAGGCTGAGGCAGGAGGATTAGGAGTTTGAGGTTGCAGTGAGCTGTGAGTGCACCACTGTGCTACAGCCTGGATGACAGAGCAAGACCTACTGAAAGAAGGAAGGAAGGAAGGAAGGAAGGAAGGTAGGAAGGAAGGAAGGAAGGAAGGAAGGAAGGAAGGAAGGAAGGAAGGAAGGAAGGAAACAGAGAGAGAGAGAGAGGGAGGGGGGGAGGGAAACCCCACAAATTTAATTACAATTCAGTTAACTTTTATAAAGGAAATACCCATGGAATCATCACCCAGATCAAGAAACAAAACTTTGCCAGCATCCCAGAAGCCCCCTATGTATGCAACTCCTACCTTCCTTCCTTCCTTCCTTTCCTTTCCTTTCCTTTCCTTCCTTCCTTCCTTCTTTCTTTCCTTCCTTCCTACCTCTCTCTCTCTTTTCTTCATTCTTTCTCTTTCTTTTCTTCCTTTCTTTTTCTCTTCTTCTCCTCCTTCCCTCCCTCTGTCCCTCCCTCCCTTCCTTCCTTTCTTCCTCCCTTCCTCCCTTCCTCTCTTCCTCTCTTCCTCCCTTCCTTTTTGACAGGGTCTTACACTCTATTGCCCAGGCTAGAGTGCAGTTGCACAATCACCGCTCACTACAGCCTCTACCTCCTGAGCTCAAGTGATCCTCTTGCCCAAGTAGCTGGGACTACATGCTCGCTCCACCGATCTCGGCTAATTTTTTTTTTTTTTTTTTAAATTATACTTTAGGTTTTAGGGTACATGTGCACAATGTGCAGGTTTGTTACATATGTATCCATGTGCCATGTTGATTTCCTGCACCCATTAGCTCATCATTTAGCATTAGGTATATCTCCTAATGCTGTCCCCGCCCCCCCCACCCCCCACCCCACTATCGGCTAATTTTTAAAATTTTTGTAGAGAGGGAGTCTCCCTGTGTTGCCCAGGCTGGTCTCAAACTCTTGAGCTCAAGCAATCCTTCCTCCTCAACCTTCCAAAGATCTGGGATTACAAGTGTGAGCCACTGCAACAGCCAACTCTTTCTTAAGAGGGAGGAAACACACCAACCAGAAGTCCAAGGCAAACATACCCTAGAGTCTCATCCATAGAAATCAGGTCCCTGGCTCAGTTGGGAAACCATCACCAGAGGAAGGTCACTGATGAAGAATGGGTGCTTGAGTCAATTACTAGTTGGAGAAGTAGGACCCCACTTAGAATGATCATTAATTGTACCAGGAGCTGGGAATAGGTAACATTTTTCTGAGACCATGAGCTGCAGAAAGAGTAGATACACAAGAGAAAAATCAAAGCTCTGGCCAGGCACAATGGCTCAGGCCTGTAATCCCAGCACTTTGGGAGGCCGAGGTGGATGGATCACCTGGGGTCAGGAGTTCAAGACTAGCCTGGCCAACATGGGAAAACCCCATCTCTACTAAAAGTACAAAAATTAGCCAGGCATGGTGGCACAAGCCTGTAATCCCAGCTACTCTGGAGGTTGAGGTAGGAGTAGGAGAATTGCTTGAACCTGGGAGGCGAAGGGTGCAGAGAGTCAGCCTGGGCAAAGAGTGAGACTCCATCTCAAAAAAAAGAAAAAAAAAATCCAAGGTCTGTTAGGAAAGAACCCAGGAGGAAGCAAGGCTGGAGAGCAACCAACAATGTCCATTACAGTGAGAAAGCCCGCAGACGTTACTCAAAGACTATAAACCTGGGTTACTGTTGACAGGCCTGAAAACAAAGTTGATAATGATATAATAAATATTAAATCAATTGTGAACCCAGTGGTTTTCAGTGAGGGAGAAGTTTGTCTCAGAAACTCTTAGGCCACTTGTAAAACCTGTGCAGTGTTTTTTCCCCACTCAGCTGCCAGATTCAGGCATATTTGAAAAAACTAAAAACAGCTGACGGCACAGTGGCTCATGCCTGTAAGCCCAGCACTTTGCCGGGCTGAAGCAAGAGGATCACTTAAGCCCAGGAGTTACAGACCAACTTGGGCAAAATTGTGAGACCTCATCTCTACAAATTATAAAAAAAATTAGCCAGGTATGGTGGTGCTTGCCTGTGCTCCCAGCTACTCGGGAGGCTGAGGTTGGAGAAGGGCTTCAGTCCAGGCAGTCAAAGCTGCAGCGAGCCCAGATAGTACCACTGCACTTCAGCCTGGGTGACATAGTGAAACCCTGTCCCCCCGAAAAAAAAAATCCACAACCACACCATCTGAGAGAATTATTGTTACCATTTTGGTATGTACCTGATAAGAACTGCTAGTTCCCAACCCAATATCCATGTTCTCCTGTCTTTCTAACATAATCACAATTTTGTTTGGGAATCAATAAACGCAGTTTGAGAAAAACAAAACAAAAACAAACAAAAAATTTATCAGAATTATTTGCAACTCTGAAAAGCCTTAGGACCCAACTTTGACTAATGTAAGGTAAACAGGAAAGCTTGCAGTAAAGCGGACAAGCAGGCTCAGCTGGCATGGGCTTTTGCCTATATGATGCACTAGATGGTTGAAGGTGGAGGAAGCATTTTGGACCCATGAGGGTCAAAAGCACAGGCAAAAATGACACAGCAGAGAGATTGGAAAATCCTTCTCCCTTGTTGTCATCGTAGAGGTGCTGTACCAAAACTGGACTGTCTGACTCCAGATATTTTGTGATGTGAAAAAAAATAAGGCAGGGCGCAGTGACTGCCCCTGTTATCCCAACACTTTGGGAGGCCGAGATGGATGGATCACCTGAGATCAGGAGTTGGAGACCAGCCTGACCAACATGATGAAAACCCGTTTCTACTAAAAATACAAAAATTAGCTGGGCGTGGTGGCAGACACCTGTAGTCCCAGCTACTTGGGAGGCTGAGGCAGGAGAATCGATTGAACCTGGGAGGTGGAGGTTGCAGTGAGCTGAGATCGCACCACTGCACTCCTGCCTGGGCAACAGAGCAAGACTCTGTCTCAAAAAAGAAAAAGAAAAAGAAAAAAAAAAAGGTCTAATTTTGTCCTTTAGTGGCCTATAGTTTGGCCATCGTGGTTGAGATTCTGTTATCTATAGCTGATTTTAATCCTGATACAATCTCCTTCTCAAGTTTTTCCTATGCATTTATAAATACATACTTTTTGACACTTACCAGAAGTCTATGAGGCAGGTTTTTTGTTTTTGTTTTTGTTTTTGTTTTGTTTTTGAGACGGAGTCTCTCTCTGTCACCCAGGCTGGAGTGCAGTGGTGCGATCTTGGCTCTCTGAAGCCTCTACTTCCTGAGTTCAAGCGATTCTCATACTTCAGCCTTCTGAGTAGCTGGGACTACAGGGACCCGCTACCACACCTGGCTAATTTTTGTATTTTTAATAGAGGTGGGGTTTTACCATGTTGGCCAGGCTGGTCTCGAGCTCCTGACCTCAAGTGACTTACCCACCTCAGCCTCCCAAAGTGCTAGCATTACAGGCATGAGCCACTGCACCCGGCCAAGGCAGGTAATGTTATTCTCATTTTATGTATTTATTTTTGTTTTTAAAATCATGTTTGTTACTCTGGTCAATAGTTGCCCATGTAATATAGTGGTCTTCAGTTTTTATTTTTACGTGGTTATACAGTCTGAATGACTAGCTCATAGTCCAAGGTAGTTTTACAAGTTTCGCTCTTTAAAATGGTGTTACTGTTGTAAGAGAAAAAGTCTTCACTAACAAAGATATTACACTAGTGAAAACAAAATCAAGAATGATCTGCTGGTACCACAGTTACAAAGCAGCTCTCAGCAAGCAGGTCCCCCACTCTCACATCTAAGGGGATCAAGAGCTAAAAACACCTTAGAAAAATCAATTGACGAGTCTGGGCGAGGTGGCTCATGCCTGTAATCCCAGCCCTTTGGGAGGCCAAGGTGGGCAGATCACTTGAGGTCAGGTGTGCCTGTATTCCCAGCTACTTGGGAGGCAGAGGCAGGAGAACTGCTTGAACCCAGGAGGTGGAGGTTGCAGTGAGCCAAGATTATGCCACTGCACTCCAGCCCGGGTGACAAGTAAGATTGTCTCAATTAAAAAAAAAATCAGTTGACAAAAACATACAACATGGAAAGAACACCCTTACCAATTAAATGGTGCTGGGAAAATTAGATTACCATTTGCAGAAGGATGAAACTGGACCCCTATCTCTCACCATATACAAAAATTGACTCAAGATGGATTAAGGACTTACGTGTAAGACCTGAAGCTGTGAAAATACTAGAAGAAGGCTGGGCGCAGTGGCTCACGCCTATAATCCCCAGACTTTGGGTGGCCGAGGTGGGTGGATCACAAGGTCAGGAGATCGAGACCATCCTGGCTAACACTGTGAAACCCCTTACTAAAT
This sequence comes from Hylobates moloch, assembly GCF_009828535.3. Classification (NCBI taxonomy): domain Eukaryota; kingdom Metazoa; phylum Chordata; class Mammalia; order Primates; family Hylobatidae; genus Hylobates; species Hylobates moloch. The sequence goes on from NW_026652285.1 coordinate 42,107,309, forward strand.
ATATATTTTTTGTATTTTTGTACTAAAAATATAAAAAATTAGCAGGGCATGTTGGCAGGCACCTGTAGTCCCAGCTACACGGGAGGCTGAGGCAGGAGAATGGCGTGAACCTGGGAGGCGGAGGTTGCAGTGAGCTGAGATCGCGCACTGCACTCCAGCCTGGGTGACACAGCGAGACTCCCTCTCAAAAAAAAAAACAAAAAACTAGAAGAAAACCTAGGCAAGGCTGGGAGCGGTGGCTCATACCTGTAATCGCAGCACTTTGGGAGGCAGAGGTGGGCGGATCACTTGAGGTCAGCAGTTTGAGAGCAGCCTGGCCAACATGGTGAGACCCCATCTCTAACAAAAATACAAAAATTTAGCTAGATGTGGTGGTGCATGCCTGTAATCCCAGCTACTCAGCAGACTGAGGCAAGAGGATTGCTTGAACCCAGAAGGTGGAGGTTGCAGTGAGCTGAGAAAAAAAAAAAAAAAAGAAAACCTAGGCAAACCTCTTCTGAACATTTGTCTAGGCAAAACATTTATGACTAAGACCACAAAAACACAAGCAACAACAATACAAATAGACAAATAGGACATAAACTAAAACATTCTTCACAGTAAAAAGAAACAATCAACAGAATGAACAGACAACCTGCAGAGTAGAAGAAAATATTTGCAAACTAAGCATCCGACAGGGGACTGATATCTAAAATGTACAAGGAACTCAAACAACTCAACAACAAAAACAGAATAACCCTGTTACAAAGTGGGCAAAGGACTTCAATAGATATTTTTCAAAAGAAGACATACAAATAGCCAACAAGCATGTGAAAAAAAAATGCTTAACATCACTAATAACCAGAGAAAGGCAAATTAAAACTACAATGAGATAGCATCTTACAGCAGTCACAATTGCTATTATTAAAAATTCAAAAAAATAACAGATGCTGGCAAGGACGCAGAGAAAAGGAAACACTTTTTTTTTTTTTTTTTTTTTTTTGAGATGGAGTTTCGCTCTGTCTCCCAGGCTGGAGTGTGTAGTGGCGACATCTCGGCTCATCACAACCTCCGCCCCCCCAAACCCCGCCCCGGTTCAAGCGATTCTCCTGCCTCAAGTAGCTGGGACCACAGGCACATGCCACCACACCCAGCTAATTTTTTGTATTTTTAGTTGAGATGGGGTTTCACTGTGATAGCCAGGATGGTCTTGATGTCCTGACCTCGTGATCTGCTCGCCTCCACCTCCAAAGGTGCTGGGATTACAGGCGGGATACACTGTTGGTGGGAATGTAAGTACAACCTCTATGGAAAACAGTATGGAGATATCTCAGACAACTAAAAATAGAATGACCATTCGAGCCAGCAATCCCACTACTGGGTAGAAAGGAAAATAAATCATATAAAAAAGATACCTGCGGCTGGGCGCAGTGGCTCACGCCTGTAATCCCAGCACTTTGGGAGGCCGAGGCGGGTGGTCAAGAGATCGAGACCATCCTAGCTAACACGGTGAAACCCCATCTCTACTAAAAATACAAAAAAAAAAATTAGCCGGGGGTGATAGTGGGCGCCTGTAGTCCCAGCTACTCCGGAGGCTGAGGCAGGAGAACGGCGTGAACCCGGGAGGCGGAGCTTGAGCTTGCCGTGAGCCAAGATAGCACCACTGCACTCTAGCCTGGGCGGCAGAGCAAGACTCCATCTCAAAAAAAATTAAAAAGATACCTGCACTTGTGGCCGAGCACAGTGGCTCACGCCTGTAATCCCAAGACTTTGGAAGACCTGAGGTCAGGAGTTCGAGACCAGACTGGCCAACATGGTGAAACCCCGTCTCTACTAAAACTACAAAAATTAGCCGGGCGTGGTTGTGGGTGCCTGTAATCCCAGCTACTCGGGAGGCTGAGGCACAAGAATTGCTTGAACCCGGGAGGCGGAGGTCACAATGAGCTGAGCTTGCACCACTCCACTCCAGCCTGGCCGACAGAGCCATCTCAAAAAATAAAATAAAATAAAATAAAATAATAATAATAATAATATACTTGCCCTTGTGTATTTATTGCAGCAGTATTTACAGTAGCAACATGGAATCAGCCAAAGCATCCATCAATGGATAATTGAATAAAGAAAATGTGGCGTGCGCGCACGCGCGCACACACACACACACACACACACACACTGCATACTATTCAGCCATAAAAAAGAATGAAATATGTCTTTTGCAGCAACATGGATGGAACTAGAGGCCATTATCCTGAGTGCATTAAGGCAGGAACAGAAAACCAAATACTGCATGTTCTCATGTACAAGTGGGAACTACATAATGTGTACACATGGACATAGAGTGTGGAATAACAGACACTGGAGACTTGGAAGGGTAGGAGGATGAAAGGGAGTGAGAGATGAGAAATTACTTAATGAGTACGACATACATTATTCGAAGGATGGTTAAGATGGTTACACTAAAAGCCCAGACTTTACCACTACCCAATACATCCAGTAACAAAACTGCACTTGTACCGCTTTAAATTTATTTTATTTATTTATTATTTATTTATTTATTTTGAGATGGAGTTTCGCTCTTGTTGCCCAGGCTGGTGGAGTGCAGTGGTGTGATTATCAGCTCTTTGCAACCTCTGCCTCCTGGGTTCAAGAGATTCTCTTGCCTTAGCCTCCTGAGTAGCTGGGATTATAGGCACGCGCCACTATGCCCGGCTACTTTTTGTGTTTTTAGTAGAGATGGAGTTTCATCATGTTGGCCAGGCTGTCCTCAAACTCCTGACCTCAAGTGATCCACCTGCCTTGGCCTCCCAAAGTGCTGGGATTACAGGTGTGAGCCACTGCGCCTGGCCTAAATTTATATTAAAAAAAAAAAAAAAAAAAAAGCAGTAAAATCAAATAGTACCTGCAACACTCTTACCTAAAGACCAAGCTTGTAAACTATTCATCTGTGCTGCTCAAATGTGACAGAATTAAACATAAGGCTAGACCAGGCGTGGTGGCTCACACCTGTAATCCCAGCACTTTGGGAGGTTTGAGGCGGGTGGATCACAAGGTCAAGAGTTCGAGACCAGCATGGCCAACAAGGTGAAACCCCATGTCTACTAAAACTACAAAAATTAGCCGGGCACAGTGGCAGGCACCTGTAATCCCAGCTGCTTGGGAGGCTGAGGCAGGAGGATCGCTTGAACCCGGGCGGCAGAGGTTGCAGTAAGCCAAGATCATACCACTATATTCCAGCCTGGGCGAGAGAGTGAGACTCTGTCTAAAAAAAAAAAAAAAAAAAAAATTCCACCAAGAAATACTTGGTGTTTTGCTTTGTTTTGCTTTGTTTTTGAGACAGGGTCTCGCTCTGTTGCCCAGGCTGGAGTGCAAGGCGCAAATACAGTTCACTGCAGGCTCGACCTCCTGGGCTCAAGCAATCCTCCCATCTTAACATCTGGAGTTGCTGGGACCACAGGCACACACTACCGCGCCTGGCTAATTTTTTTATTATTTGTAAAAATGAAATCTGGCTATTTGCCCAGGTTGGTCTGGAACTCCTGGGTTTAAGTGATCTTCCTGCTTCAGCCTCCCAAATTGCTGGGATTACAAGCATAAGCCACCGTGCCAGCCTATTGACAGCTTTTGATGCCTGGAAGGACCCTTTCCCGTGACAGCAGAGGTCCATAAAGGACTGCCCTTGGCTGTGCTGTGCAATGTGGGTGGGTATCTTATAAGAAAGTGCTCATTCACCCAGTTTTGCCAAGTTCCTCACTCTCGCTTATCTGTCCAGCAGGGCTTCTATCATAGGGTGAAACTTCAAACTGGCCAGGACATTCCTTATCTTGCATCTCATCCTGGGTGGCAGAAGAGTCTATCCTCATTTTTGAAAGGGAAAGCAAGTTCAGGTACGTCCAGTGAGATTACCTCAGTCACATAACTGAAATGTGAAAACACTGCGACTTATGCCCACTGTAAGACTCCAACGTTCATGCTTTCTCTTGTATCATATCTCTCTCTCTAGGGTTCTTGGATGGGCAGAAGAGGCTCCTCTAAATTTGTTTTATTTATTTATTTATTTATTTTATTTTTTTGAGACGGAGTCTCGCTCTGTCACCCAGGCTGGAGTGCAGTGGCGTGATGTCGGCTCACTGCAAGCTCCGCCTCCCAGGTTCATACCATTCTCCTGCCTCAGCCTCCCGAGTAGCTGGGACTACAGGTGCCTGCCACCACGCCCGGCTAATTTTTTATATTTTTAGTAGAGAAGGGGTTTCACTGTGTTAGCCGGGACGGTCTCGATCTCCTGACCTTGTGATCCACCCGCCTTGGCCTCCCAAAGTGCTGGGATTACAGGCGTAAACCACTGCCCCCGGCCTAAATTTGTTTTAAAAGTACACGTAGGAAGGCTGGGCGCTGTGGCTCATGCCTGTAATCCCAGCACTTTGGGAGGCCGAGACAGGCAGATCACGAGGTCAGGAGATCGAGACCATCCCGGCTAACACAGTGAAACCCCGTCTTTACTAAAAATACAAAAAATTAGCCGGGGCTGGTGGCACGCGCCTGTAGTCTCAGCTACTTGGGAGGCTGAGGCAGGAGAATCGCTTGAACCTGGGAGGCGGAGGTTGCAGTGAGCCACTGCACTCCAGCCTGCGTGACAGGGCAAGACTCTGTCTCAAAAAAAAAAAAAAAAAAGTACACGTAGGGGACAGTGCAGTGTCTCAGCCTGTAATCAATCCCAGCACTTTGGGAGGCTGAGGTGGGTGGATCACTTGAGGTCAGGAGTTCGAGACCAGCCTGGCCAACATGGAGAAACCCCATCTCTACTAAAAATACAAAAATTTGCTGGGCGTGGTGGCACACGTCTGTAGTCGCAGCTACTGGGGAGACTGAAGTGAGTGAGCTGCTTGAGCCCAGAGGTCGAGGCTGCAGTGAGGGTTGATCTCACCACTTCAGTCTAGCCTGGGTGACAGAGAGAGACCCTGTCTCAAATAAATAAATAAATAAAAGTACACATTATTACAAGACCTTGAACTAACAACATTAACATGCATTCGTTAAAGGAAAATAAATTAGCTCAGATGCTACTACTTTTCATAATACTTGCACGATTGATTTCAATCCCTGTTCATCTGAATGGAGAGTTGCAGGTATACTATGCAGCTATTCTACTTATATTCTGTTTTTTAATGTGACAATATTATTTCTTGATGTCTCTACACATTTTATATCACTTTAATATTTAATAAAAACATCTACTATAAGTTCTAAAATGGTAAAAGGAAGAATAGTGATTAGTACTGTCACTACCCTGAATACAAATACAGTTTGCACTAGGGCTTATTTTGCTCCTGTCCTTTGCCTGTGCATTTCATTTTTGAGTTGTGGTAATAATCATACTGGGTGAATTTTGTATTCTGTAATTTCAACTGAATATTATATCATAAGTGTTATCTACAAGTTCCGTGAGGACCAAACCTTCTCCATCTTTTTCACCATTGTATTTAGCATGGTATAGTAAAGCTGGCTCAATAAATATTTGCTGATTGAATAAATGTTGTTACATGCTCTTCCTGATTAACATATATATAAGCATATAAAATTTTTTAGTGACTGCATTGATTTACTTCACTTTTTACTAATTGTTGGATATTTCAGTTGCCATTTTTTTGCTTTTATGAATAATGTGTTGATGAAAAGATTTGTGCATATAGTTTTCTCTGCATTTGGACCATTGTCTTTTTTTTTTTCTTTTTTTGAGATAGAGTCTCATGCTGTCACTCAGGCTGCAGTGCAGTGGCGCAATCTGGGCTCACTGCAACTTCCACCTCCTGGGTTCAAGCTATTCTCCTGCCTCAGCCTCCCAAGTAGCTAGAATTACAGGTGCCCACCACCATGCCCAGCTATTTTTGTATTTTTAGTAGAGATGGGGTTTCACCATGTTAGCCAGGCTGGTCTCGAACTCCTGACCTCAGGTGATCCTCCTGCCTCAGCCTCCCAAAGTGCTAGGATTACAGGCATGAGCGACCATGCCCAGCCTTGACTATTGTCTTAAGATAGGGTGAAATCAGAGGATCAAATGATTTGGACAGTTTTGCAAGTCTTAATGCATTTTAAATTAAAATGCTTTTTAAAAAAGCTGGGACAGCCGGGTGCGGTGGCTCATGCCTGTAATCTCAGCACTTTGGGAGACTGAGGCAGGAGGATCACCTGAGGTCGGGAGTTCAAGACCAACCTAACCAACATGGAGAAACCCCATCTCTACTAAAAATACAAAATTAGCCGGACATGGTGGCACAAGCCTGTAATCCCAGCTACTCAGGAGGCTGAGGCAGGAGAATTGCTTGAACCTGGGAGGCGGAGGTTGTGGTGAGCTGAGATCGCACCATTGCACTCCAGCCTGGGTAACAAGAGCAAAACTTCGTCTTAAAAACAAACAAAAAAAGCTGGGACAGTTTACAATGGGCAATAGCCATGTACAAGCTTTACCACACCTTCACCTGCCCTGGTTTTTTTGTTGTGTTTTTCAATTTTTATTATTGGTTTAAGTGAAAGAATTTTTTCTTTTCTTTCTTTTTTTTTTTTTTGAGACAGAATCTCGCTCTGTCGCCCAGGCTAGAGTGCAGTGGCGCGATCTCGGCTCACTGCAAGCTCCACCTCCCAGGTTCATGCCATTCTCCTGCCTCAGCCTCCCGAGTAGCTGGAACTATAGGTGCCGCCACCATGCCCAGCTAATTTTTTGTATTTTTAGTGGAGACGGGGTTTCACCGTGTTAGCTAGGATGGTCTTAATCTCCTGACCTCATGATCTGCCCACCTCGGCCTCCCAAAGTGTTGGGATTACAGGTGTGAGCCACCGTGCCTGGCCAAGTGAAAGAATTTTTCAATCAATTAGCCTACTTATATAACCATAGTTTGCATCACAGGGATACTGTGCCAAATAAACCCTCATTAAAATGTGAGCCCATTATTTTGGTCATATGCCTATTATCTCTACTATTACCCTATGGATAATAAGCAAAGGTGCAATTCAGCTGTATCTCTAATTTCAATTATTAACCTATACGAATAAATACCAGTTGTATTATTACAGAACTATATTATTGTTCACAACTCTTCGAACATCACAATGAGTAAGTTGATTTTTACATTACGCACTATCACTAATATTACCTTCATTTTCTATGAAGGCATCCAATGAATATATCTATATGTATGTCTATCTATATCTGTATCTGTATAGCTGTAGCTTTCTCACTGGAAATTCATAGGTAATTCCAACTCCAGAGAAGCTATGCTTTTCTATGTGAATTTAAAATTAGTTGTGTTTGCCAGAGGCTTAAAAAAAACTACAGTGATCTTTGGACTGTTAACAAATGGCCAACACAAAATATTTATTTATGAGTTGTTTGCTAAAGTCCAAATGCCATAAAGCAAACGGTATGCCGCTTACTTGAACTGATATTTTCTTAAAAAAGCTTTTTAAAGATGGCTTTAAAAGAGAGAAAAAAAAAGCTTGTTAAAAATGTCTTTAAAGCCATTCTAGCCGTGAATCCAGAGGTAACCACTGACTCTAAACTCCATGGAGATTTGTAAATTGAATGACTTAACAACATCATGTCAAAGTAGAGTGGACTGTGAAGTGTGTTAAAGAGGACCAAAGTAATCTTTCACCCAGTGATTGCTGAGCATGGAGGAGGGACTCTCGTTGGCTCTTCCCCTTTCCTTTCTTCTCAACATCTGACTGGTAGCCACAGGTCGGGTGTTTACCTATTTGTGCCACTACTCAGAGAGAAGGTGGAGCTTCCTGGGAGGAGACACCCAGGTTTTCTCCAGGCTCAGGAGCAGCCCTGCCCTCAGGCCAGGCAGGTGTGGCTGGGGAGGGGTAAGGAGTGCCAAAAGAGCACTCAGCAGTCATGTGACCCTTGTGACCTTGGCCAGCCTGTTTCTGAGAGGTACAGCTGGCCCTGTTTAGCCTTCAGGAAGTACCAGAACACCCTAACAGCAACCTCTCACTGGGTCCCCTTGGAGACTTTGTCCATCCCATTAGGATCCCTGCAAGTGTCAGCCAGTAGTAACTGGCAGATCTTCTAGTCCACCCCATATGTTTATTTTAATGTATTTGGCTTTTAATTAAATTCAAAAGAGTACATTATTAAAAAGTACAGGTGTGGGCTGGGTGTGGTGGCTCAGGTCTGTAATCCCAGCACTTTGGGAGGCAGAGATGGGTGGATCACTTGAGCCCAGGAATTGGAGACCACCCTGGCCAACATAGCAAGACCGTGTCTCCATTAAAAATAAATAAATAGCCAGGCGCGCTGGCTCACACCTATAATCCCAGCTATTTAGGAGGCCAAGGCAGGTGGATCACCTGAGGTCGGGAGTTCAAGACCAGCCTAACCAACATAGAGAAGCCCCGTCTCTACCAAAAATACAAAATTAGCCGGGTGTGGTGGTGCATGCCAGTAATCCCAGCTACTCGGGAGGCTGAGACAGGAGAATTGCTTGAACCTGGGAGGCAGAGGTTGCGGTGAACCAAGATTGCGCCATTGCACTCCAGCCTGGGCAACAAGAGTGAAACTCCATCTCAATAAACAAATAAATAAATAAATAGATAAATAAATAAATAAAGTACAGGTTTGTCTTCACCACTGTTCCCTTACTCCCCTAAATAACGTCTCTCACCTTTCCAGTTAACCATTGTTACCAAGATGCTACACCTCTTTCCAGCCCTTTTTCTACTTATCAGCATATATGTGTATTTACTAAATAAACAGGTCAAACTATATGTATCGTTTTGCAAGTTGCCTTTTTCCTTAACCATGTGCCTTGAAGAACTTTGCATATTGGCCCATATGGACTAGCTTACCATTTTTAACTAGTGGAGAGCATTCCTTAGAGTTGGGTGGCAGAAATACACTAAAAGTTGTGACCCCAAATCAGGAAAAGCCACTAAAGACATCTAAAATTCATTTCAATTCAATCCCCCTCCCCAAGTCTTTTTTTTTTTTTTTTTAACATCTGAAAACTTATATAATTTAATTACATTTTGTTGAAAATTCATGGGCCGGTCACGGTGGCTCACACCTGTAATCCCAGCACTTTTGGGAGGCCAAGGCAGGTGGATCATGAGGTCATGATATCGAGACCATCCTGGCTAATACAGTGAAACCCCGTCTCTACTAAAAATACAAAAAATTAGCCAGGCGCCTATAGTCCCAGCTACTCAGGAGGCTGAGTCAGGAGAATAGTGTGAACCTGGGAGGCAGAGCTTGCAGTGAGCTGAGATCGTGCCACTGCACTCCAGCTTGGGCAACAGAGTGACACTTTATCTCAAAAAATAAATAAATAAATAAAAAGGAAATACAGCTATATCCAACAAACAGAATAAATCTTGGAAATATAATTTGCAGTGAAAAGAGCTGGTTGCAGAAGACTACATACAGTGTGATTCCATTTTTATAAAGAAGCTCAAAACCAAGTTAATCTAAACAACGTATTGTTTAGGAAGACGTACATGTTTGTTAAAATCTTTTTTTTTTTAATGAATGCATAATTTAGGATGGTGATTACCTCGAAATGGATGGAGAAGATGGGTTTAGGATTTGGAAGGCACATGGTGGCTTGAAAAGCAATGGCAATGCTTTCTGCATAAATTGTATGATGGGTTCATGTATTCATTTTATTATATACTCCCAAGCTTACAGAGATGTTACTTATATTATTTTATATATACCAAATATTGTGTAATAAAATTATGTAAGTGAAAAAATGCTACTTTTATAAAATAGAATAATCAAGCAAATGTGTTAAGTTAAAACCTAGAGAACTAGGGTTTTAGACTTGTAACTTTAACTAATTGGATATTCATTTTGGAACCAAAGCAAACATCTGAATAGTCCATACAGAAAGACATTTAACACATCATGTAGCGTACCATTGTTTATCCTGCCATTCTTTTGGTGGCTAAAAATGTAATTTTAATTTTTGCTATTTCAGATAGATAGGAATAAGCATTTTTGAACTTACCTCTTTCCTTCTTTTTTTTTTTTTCGAGAAGGAGTTTCACTCTTGTTGCCCAGGCTGGAGTGCAATGGCACGATCTCAGCTCACTGCAACCTCCGCCTCAGGAGTTCAAGCGATTCTCCTGCCTCAGCCTCCTGAGTAGGTGGGATTACAGGCGCCTGCCACCACGCCTGGCTAATTTTATTATTATTATTGTTATTATTTTTTAGTAGAGATGGGGTTTCACCATGTTGGTCAGGCTGGTAGCAAACTCCTGACCTCAGGTGATCCACCCGCCTAGGCCTCCCAAAGTGCTGGGATTACAGGTGTGAGCCACCGTGCCCAGTCTATCTCTTTCAATACTTGTGTGAGTATTGTTTTTTGAGATAGATGCTTAAGAATGGAGTTGCTGAGTCAAAGGGTGAGGAGACTGAAGTCAAGACTCGGAGAAGTTAAATGCATAACTCACATCACACAGGCAGCAGGTGGCAATGCCGCATCACACAGGGCTCCTTTTGGGGCTCCACATCACCCCGATTACAAAGAAAACCATGGTCCTGGCCTGGCGCGGTGACTCACGCCTGTAATCTCAGCACTTTGGGAAGCTGAGATGGGCGGATCATGAGGTCAGGAGATCGAGACCATCCTGGCTAACATGGTGAAATCCCGTCTGTACTAAAAATACAAAAAAAAATTAGCTGGGCATGGTGGTGGGCGCCTGTAGTCCCAGCTACTTGGAGAGGCTGAGGCAGAAGAATGGCGTGAACCCAGGAGGTGGAGCTTGCAGTAAGCCAGATTGTGCCACTGCACTCCAGCCTGGGCGACAGAGCGAGACTCCGTCTAAAAAAAAAAAAAGAGAAAACACTGGTCCTGCCCAGCACGGTGGTGCCTGTAGTCCCAGCCACTCAGGATGCTGAGGTGGGAGGATCATTTGATCCCCGGAGTTCAAGTCCAGGCTGGGCAACATAGCAAAACCCCATTTCTAAGGAAAAGAAAATGAAAACATTAGTCCTGTCAAAATGAGTGCTCCACTTTCCACTTTGATTTGACTCTTTCCCATTCTTGTTTGTCCAGACTGCAGGTGAAGCTCAGTATTGATTTCAGGACCTCAGGACACAGAACACAAGAGCTCCCTGTCATGAGAGGCACAGAATAGAGCTTTGTCTCTTAAAAAGGCTTGATTGCTTCTTCGGGACTGTCTTGGTGCCAGTGGCAGGGAGGGAGACTCTGCTGAGCACCAAGTCAGAACTCAAGAGTTCCTGCCCCATTTTTCATAGTACTGCCCTTGTAACCCAAGGAGGCGTCCCTTTTTATTTCCCTGGGCAGATTTTGCAATGCTCAGTTGTCAAAGTGGAAATGTTTATCAGCTACGGAAAATGCTGTTTTGCTGATTACAGAAAAATACAGACAAAAAAATACATACAACATGCACCTACAATGACAAGAAAAACAAAGATAATGTCAGTTACCACCTATGCTTGCCAGAGTCCCTTTCTTCCTATCTGAACACATTCCAGAACAATCCAATTCTTCTTTGAAATATTCATTTTATTTCAGATAAAGAAATTAAACAAGGTTGGGTGCGGTGGCTCATGCCTGTAATCCCAGCTCTTTTGAAGGCTGAGGCAGGCCAATCACTTGAGGTCAGAAGTTCCAGACCAGCCTGGCCAACATGGCGAAAACCCCATCTCTACTAAAAATACAAAAATATCTGGGCATGGTGGCAGGCACCTGTAATCCCAGCTACTCAAGAGGCTGAGGCAGGAGAATCACTTGAACTTGGGAGGCGGAGGTTGCAGTGAACTGAGATCTCACCACTGCACTCCAGCCTGGGCAACAGAACGAGACTCCATCTAAAAAAAAAAAAAAATGCCAGGCGCTGTGGCTCATGCCTGTAATCCCAGCACTTTGGGAGGCTGAGGCGGGCAGATCACGAGGTCAGGAGATTGAGACCATCCTGGCTAACACGGTGAAACCACGTCTCTACTAAAAATACAAAAAAATTAGCCGGGCAAGGTGGTGGGTGCCTATAGTTCCAGCTACTTGGGAGGCTGAGGCAGGAGAATGGTGTGAATCTGGGAGGTGGAGCTTGCAACAAGCCGACATAGCATCACTGCACTCCAGCCTGGGCGACAGAATGAGACTCCGTCTCAAAAAAAGAAAAGGCCAGGTGCAGTGGCTCACACCTGTAATCCCAGCACTTTGGGAGGGTGAGGCAGGTGAATCACCTGAGGTCAGGAGTTCAAGACCAGCGTGACCAACATGGCGAAAACCCATCTCTACTAAAAACACAAAATATAGCTGGGCATGGTGGCCAGCGCCTGTAATTCCAGCTACTCCGGAGGCTTAGGCAGGATAATCTCTTGAATCTGGGAGGCAGAGGTTGCAATGAGAGTGAGACTCCATCTCAAAAAAAAAAAAAAAAAAGAAAAATTAAATTAATACGCCACTCAGACACATGTAGTAGCAACATCAACTCTATATACTAAATCAATGGTATGTGAATAAAACATGCCATTAAATAATTTTCCTAATTTTTTTAGCAACTTAGAGAATATACAGTTTCTTCAAATATCTCATAATTTTTCCTAGAGGTTTTTTTTTTTTAACCAAGACCCAGACAAGATTTACACATTGTATTTCACTGATCTCTCTTAAGTATTTTAGTCTATAGGTTTCTGCTCCATCTTTTTTTTTTTTTTTTTTTTTTTGAGATGGAGTTTGGATTTTCACTCTTGTTGCCCAGGCTGGAGTGCAATGGCATGATCTCAGCTCACCACAACCTCTGCCTCTCCTGCCTCAGCCTCCTGAGTAGCTGGGATTACAGGCATGTGCCACCATGCCTGAGTAATTTTGTATTTTTAGTAAAGATGGCGTTTCTCCATGTTGGTCAGGCTGGTCTCCAACTCCTGACCTCAGGTGATCCACTCACCTTGGCCTCCCAAAGTGCTGGGGTTACAGGTGTGAGCCACCACGCCCAGCCTCCTCTATCTTTTTTAATGCCTTGCTACATGTTGAGGAAACTGGGTGATTTGTCTTTTTTCTTTTTCTTTTTTTTTTTTGAGACTGCGTCTCGCTCTTTCATCCAGGCTGGAGTGCAGTGGCACAATCACAACTCATTGCAGCTTCAACCTTCCCAGGCTCAAGCGATCCTCCTACCTCATCTTCCCAAGTGGCTGGGACCACAGCATGCACTACCATATCTGGCTAATTTTTTTTTTTTTTTTTTTTGAGACAGGGTCTCACTATTTTGCCCAGGCTGATCTTGAACTCCTGAGCTCACGTGATCCTCCTGCCTCAGCCTCCTAAAGTGCTGGGATTATAGGCAGGGGCTATCACACCCAGCCTGAGTGATTTTTCTTTTAGAGTTTTTTACATCCTGGACTTCATTTATTGTACCCAGCAGTAGTGTAGTGTTGTTTAACACATACCTCTATTTCAAGAGTTTTTCTAAACAGTTAATTGGATCTAGAACCTGGGTCAGACACTAGTTTGTTCTTTTTGGCAAGAATATGTCATTTGTGTTTGTATTTTTTTTTTTTTTTTTTTTTGAGATGGAGTCTCTCTCTTTCACCCAGGCCGGACTGCAGTGGCACTCTCTCGGCTCACTGCAAGCTCCGCCTCCCGGGTTCATGCCATTCTCCTGCCTCAGCCTCCTGAGTAGCTGGGATTACAGGCGCCCGCCACCGCGCCAGGCTAATTTTTTGTATTTTTAGTAGAGACGGGTTTTCACCATGTTAGCCAAGATGGTCTCGATCTCCTGACCTCGTGATCTGCCTGACTCAGCCTCCCAAAGTGCTGGGATTACAGGCGTGAGCCACCGCGCCCGGCTGTGTTTGTATATTTCTATCAGATGGCATATAATGCCTGGTGATCTCCTTTTCTGTGATGTGAGTGGCTATTCAATGACCACTGCCTGGATCCATTATTTTATTAGAGTTTTACAAAATGCTGGTAATTCAAATGTTGTTTCTTATTTATTGGCTCACATAATTTCCTCATCAACTCTTCAGTTACTCTGAGATACAAGTGGTACATACACATCTTAGCTTGGGTCTTCCAGCAAGCAGAGCCTAGAGACAAAGGCTTGACTGGAGAATGTGGTGATCCTAGGGAAAGAAGTGAGGGATGGGGAAGCAGGAGAGACAATTCAAGGGAGCCTCACTGAGTAGGCTGCTGCTTCAGGTTCCTGACTGGCTGGCTGTGTGTGACCATATGAGTTGTATAGAATGAGTCTCGGGCTCCTTCATCTTGCGGGGAAAAGGGAGGAAGGTTTATCAGTTCCTATCCCCCACTGGTTAAAGGTTAGACCATGAAACATTAACTCACCCACACTTCAGGGTGTTGGGTTCATGGGCACTCTGATAGCTTCCATAGATCCCCACACTGTCATTAAGAGAGAACCCCTGGAATGGGAGGTGAGAGGTAAGGGAGTTTTTTTTTTTTTTGAGCCGGAGTCTTGCTCTTGTCACCCAGGCTTGAGTGCAACGACACGATCTCGGCTCACTGCAACCTCTGCCTCCCAGGTTCAAGCAATTCTCCTGCCTCAGCCTCCTTAGTAGCTGGGATTACAGGCACCCACCAGCCTAGGCCTCCCAAAGTGCTGGGATTATAGGCATGAGCCACCGTGTCTGGCCAAATGGTAAGGTTTTTTCTTTTTTGGTTTTTTTTGAGATGGAGTCTCGCTCTGTCGCCCAGGCTGGAGTGCAATGGTGTGATCTCAGCTCACTGCAACCTCTGCCTCCTGGGTTCAAGCGATTCTCCTGCCTCAACCTGCCAAGTAGCTGGGAGTACAGGCACGCGCCACCACGCCCAGCTAATTTTTGTATTTTTAGTGGAGACGGGGTTTCACCGTGTTGGTCAGGGTGGTCTCGATCTCCTGACCTCGTGATCTGCCTGCCTCGGCCTCCCAAAGTGGTAGGATTACAGGCATGAGCCACCATGCCTGGCCAACCAAGTGGTAACATTTTTAAGGGTTGTCCCTGCATGAAGCTGGTCAGAGCCCCCCTGGAACTTGTTGCTACAGTAGTGGCTGGAATAAGATAGGTAAGGCCAAGAAGATCTGAAATGGTACATAAGAAATGTTAGACCCAGAAAAGGCAGGCAAAATGTGCAATTCTTTTCCTTTATTTACCATTTGCCAGCTTTCAAAATAATGAATTAGTTCTATTGTATTTCCAAAGTTGAGCAATTAAGATTTTTTAAAAAGTATAATTTTGACTCATGGATATACAAATATTTGTTATGTCTCAATTTATTGCTGTTATTTTTCTTATTGATGCTCAAATTTCTTCCACTTTGGCCAGCAGGAGTTTCTATAAACTGGTTCCAGATGACATTTCAAATAAATTTGTTTCTGAGAGCTTCCTTGCTTTCTGAATTGGCAAGATATTCCAGGCTTATTTGGCATTCATCTTACTCTAGACCTATTATCAACCACGTCTCTAAGGATAAGTAGATCCTTTTAAGGGAAAATGGTATTTTGAAAGCATAGTGTGGGATCTGAGGATACCTATTCCTGTCAGGTTGGTTATTGTTTGTTTTCAGTGACTAGATCTTGGACTTTATTAATTTTATTTATTTAAGAAAAGTACATCATGAGTTATAATAATTCCATCTCAAATTTTAATATTGCTCAACTTTTTTGATTTTATATTTATCTTTTACTCTGAAAAATCTTGGCTGGGCATGGTGGCTCATGCCTGTAATCCCAGCACTTTGGGAGGCCGAGGTGGGCAGATCACGGGGTCAGGAGATCAAGACCACCTGGCCAACATGGTGAAACCCTGTCTCCACTAAAAATACAAAAATTAGCCAGGTGTGGTGGCAGGCACTTTTAGTCCCAGCTACTCGGGAGGCTGAGGCAGGAGAATGGGGTGAACCCGGGAGGCAGAGCTTGCAGTGAGCCAAGATGGTGCCATTGCACTCCAGCCTGGGCAACCGAACGAGACTCTGTCTCAAAAAAAAGGAAAAAAAAAGAAAAATATTGATATCTAAGGATATTAACATAATTACTGCTAACATTATGATTATTGAAAAAGTTATAGTTTTTTTTCTTAAAGTTCTCTTTGTCCTTAGGTATATCCCCAAAGGATATAGAGTCAAATAATTGTGGATTTTCTCCCTTGGTCATCCAGGCTGAAGTGGAGTTCAGTGGCGTGATCTCGGCTTACTGCAACCTCCACCTCCTGGGCTCAAGCAATTCTCGTGCCTCAGCCTCCACATCTGGCTAATTTTTGTATTTTTACTTTATTTATTTAGAGACGGAGTCTGGCTCTGTCACCCGGGCTGGAGTGCAATGGCATGATCTCGGCTCACTGCAACCTCCGCCTCCCGGTTCAAGCAATTCTGCCTCAGCCTCCTGAGTAGCTAGGATTACAGGCAGGCACCACCACGCCCGGCTAATGTATCTTTAGTAGAGACGGGGTTTCACCATGTTGGTCGGGCTGGTCTTGGACTCCTGACCTCATGATCTTCCTGCCTTGGCCTCCCAAAGTGCTGCGATTACAGGCTTGAGCCACCGCGCCCGGCCTTATTTTTTGTATTTTTAGTAGAGTTGGCCTGTTGACCAGGCTGGCCTCAAACTCCTGGCCTCAAGTGACCTGCCCTACTTGGCCTCCCAAAGTGCTGGGATCAAGAGCATGAGCCACTTTGTCCAGCCCAAATAATTAATTGTGTCTGTGTGTGGTTTTTTGTTTTCTTTTGAGACAGAGTCTGCCTCTATTGCCCGGCTGGAGTGCAGTGGCGTGATCTGGGCTCACTGCAACCTCTGCCTCCCTGGTTCAAGTGATTGTCCTGCCTCAGCCTCCTGAGTAGCTGGGATACAGGCATGTGCCATCACACTCGGCTAATTTTAGTAGAGATGGGGCTTCTCCATGTTGACCAGGCTGGTCTCCAACTCCTGACGTCAGGTGATCCAGCCAGCTCGGCCTCCCAATGTGCTGGGATTACAGAGTGAGCCATTGCTCCTGGCAATAATTGTGTTTTAAAATCACTTTATATAATTTCTCTTCACACTGTTAAGCTACCAACTTGATACCAGCATTCATGTGTTGCATTTTGCTTTTTTTAAATTTAATTTTGTTTCATAAGAATATAAAACATTTATATCATTCCAAAGTCAAATCCACAAAACATGGTTTTTTTTTTTTTTTTTTTTTTTTGAGACGGAGTCTTGCTCTGTCACCCAGACTGGAGTGCAGTGGCGCGACCTTGGCTCACTGCAACCTCTGCCTCCTGGGTTCAAGCAATTCTCTGTCTCAGCCTCCCGAGTAGCTGGAATTACAGGTGCCCACCACCATGCCTGGGTAATTTGTTTTTGTATTTTTAGTATTTGTAATGTTTTTGTATTTTTAGTAGAGACGGGGTTTCACCATCTTGGCCAGGTTGGTCTTGAACTCCTGACCTCATGATCCACCCACCTCGGCCTCCCAAAGTGCTGGAATTACAGGCATGAGCCACCGCACCTGGCCAAAACATGGTATATTCTGAGAAGTCTAGCTTCGATCCTTGTCCTTCCATCCTGGTCCCTCCCTCCCTTATAGGTTTCCATTTTATTTAATAATTTATCCTTCCCCCCCAAAAAAATGCAAATGCACTTACGTGTGTTTCTGCTTTCCTAGGTAAACAGTAGCATCCTGTATACACTTTTATTACTTTGTTAATACCCTAGTTTCTGACAAATTATTGTTCATCTTTCTTAAAATTGCAGTGTTCTTCAGCCTTGATCTTCCCTCTTGTTGAAGTAAGTTGTTGATGGGTATCATCAGAAGTCTAACCTAAATGAAACTGTTTTGAGACACTGTCTTGCTCTGTCACCAGGCTGGAGTGCAGTGGCACAATCTCAGCTCACTGTAACCTCTGCCTCCCAGGTACAAGCAATTCTCCTGACTCAGCCTCCCAAGTAGCTGGGATTACAGGCACGTACCATCACGCTTGGCTAATTTTGTATTTTTAGTAGAGAGGGGTGGTTTCACCATATTGGCCAAGCTGGTCTTGAACTCCTGACCTCGTGATCTGCCCGCCTTGGCCTCCCAAATGCTGGGATTACAGGCGTGAGCCACTATGTCCGGCCTGAACCTGAGTTTTATTTTTTTAATTAATTAATTAATTTATTTATTTATTTTTGAGACGGAGTCTCGCTCTTTCACCCAGGCTGCAGTGCAGTGGTGTGATCTCGGCTCACTGCAGGCTCCGCCCCCCCGGGGTTCACGCCATTCTCCTGCCTCAGCCTCCAGCGTAGCTGGGACTACAGGCGCCCGCCACCTCGCCCGGCTAATTTTTTTGTATTTTTTAGTAGAGACGGGGTTTCACCGTGTTAGCCAGGATGGTCTCCATCTCCTGACCTCGTGATCCACTTGCCTCGGCCTCCGAAAGTGCTGGGATTACAGGCGTGAGCCACCACGCCCCGCCTGAACCTGAGTTTTATAAAAAGTACTGCTTCTGGCAAAGGTTTGCTTTGGGGAAGAAGAGTTTGGCAGTCCTAAGCAAAGTTGTCTGGCGTGAGTGATGGCCTCCTACCCAGGATTTTGTGTGTGTGGTAAAATATACACAGCATAAAATGTACCGTTTTAACTTTTTTATTTTTTATTTGAGACGGAGTCTCACTCTGTTGCCCAGGCTGGAGTGCAGAGTGCAATGGCGAGATCTCGGCTCACTGCAACCTCCGCCTCCCGGGTTCAAGTAATTCTCCCGCCTCAGCCTCCTGAGTAGGTGGTATTACTGGCATGCACCACCAGGCCTAGGTAATTTTTGTATTTAGTGGAGACAGGGTTTCACCACGTTGACCAGGCTGGTCTCGAACTCCTGACCTCAAGTGATCCGCCCGCCTCGGCCTCCCAAAGTGCTGGGAGTACAGTTTGAGCCACCGAGCCCAGCCCTTTTAACCTTTTTTTTTTTTTTTTTTTTTTTTGAGACGGAGTCTCCCTCTTTCGCCCAGGCTGGAGTGCAGTGGCGCGATCTCGGCTCACTGCAATCTCCCTCTCCTGGGTTCACGCCATTCTCCTGCCTCAGCCTCCCGAGTTGCTGAGACTACAGGCGCCCGCCACCACACCCAGCTAATTTTTTTGTATTTTTAGTAGAGACGGGGTTTCACCGTGTTAGCCAGGATGGTCTGGATCCCCTGACCTCGTGATCCGCCCGCCTCGGCCTCCCAAAGTACTGGGATTATAGGCGTGAGCCACCGCGCCCGGCCCGTTTTAACCATTTTTAAGTGTACAGTGTAAGGCACTGAAACCGCCTCTGCAAAACTATAACTGAGGAAATTACGACAGTGAAAGAAATCAGACCTAACTGACTCTATCTTGCTTCTAACCCTTACGCTGTCCTTGTTCATTCCTGGGCGTAGGCGGAACTAACTTTGGGAAGGAATTCTGTTCATGATTTGACTCTGAAACAAAATTGCTAACAGCCCTTTCCTGAAAAGACCCCCTTCTTGCCTGGGGTCCAGTCTGCCTTTGCAGTACTAACAAATTAGCTACAAGATTAGAAATTACAATTAAGGTGTCTTGCTGCTTCCAGATCCAAGAGTCTGAACCTCTCCAAATTTGCTCCTGTGGATAACATCACTATTGTAAAATCTAAGAACAGTGCTTGAGATACTTTGCAGACCCTGCACTCGATGGATCAGCTGACACCACCCAGACCAGTAACCTGGCCCAATCAGTTCTGCCATTGCAGATAGGAACAGAAGACATATGAAAACCTAACTTCGACCCCGCCGTGATTCCATCTCCAACCTGACCAATCAGCACTCCCCACTTCTCAAGCCCCTTATTATCTTTACAAACACAGGGCAGGTTGCGGTGGCTCGTGCCTGTAATCCCAGCACTTTGGGATCCCGAGGCGGGTGGATCTCCTGAGGTCAGGAGTTCGAGACCAGCCTGGCCAAAGTGGTGAAATCCTTCTCCACTAAAAATATAAAAATTAGCTGGGCCTGGTGGCGGGCGCCCGTAATCCCAGCTACTCAGGAGGCTGTGGCGGGAGAATCGCTTGAACTCGGAGGGAGGTTGCAGTGGGCCGAGATCGCACGTGCCACTGCACTACAGCCTGGGCGACAAGAGCGATACTCGGTCTCAGACAAAACAAACAAAAAACCGAAAACCAACCAACCAAACAAACAAAATCTGATCCCCGAATGTTAGAAGAAACTGATTTGAGTAATAATAAAACTCCGGTCTCCCGCACAGCCAGCTCTGCATGAATTACTCTTTCGCCATTGCAATTCCCCTGTCTTGACAAATCGGCTCTGTCTACGCAGCGGGCGAGGTGAACCCACTGGGCGGTTACAGCATTATTATGTATATTAACACTGTTGTGCAAACATCCCCACTCTCGGTCTCCGGAACTTTTTGTCATCCCACATTGAAACGCTACCTATTAAACACTAAGTTCCCATTCTCTTCCCAGGGTTTTTAACAAGGCCACGTTAAACAGAAGGGGCACCTGCTTGCCAGGTGGAGGCCTGGGCACTGGCAGGGTTCTGCCCTCCCGACTGAGCAGGGGCTCCCGAGGTGACTAAGCAGGCTCTCTGGGTAGCGCTCCCGCCCTCACCTATTGTCCGGGTGGAGGAACCGGTATTTCCGGATAGGGGCCTCAGACCCAGTGATCCCGGCTAAGGGCGAGGCTGGCGGGGGAGGGGAACGGAAGCGAGTCGTAAAAGTTAACTTTACACTAAAATCATTAACTTTCCTCACACGCCCCAATAAAAGCAGTCACCTCACCCCCCAAGAGCCCCCCACGCACCCACAGTGGCCCACAACCATGCTTCCCGGGGCCTTGAAGGGTAGAGGAGCTGACCTCCTCCTTGCCCACACCCTGGAAAGGATCAGGAAGCGGACCTGGGCACGAATAGAGAAAGAAGCCCAGCAAATTCCTCTTGCACCCACTCTGGGAGGAAGCTCAGCTGCAGTTCTATGTAGAAGAAAAGAGGCGGCAAAGTGGGCGCGCGGGCTCCAGTGACAAAGGTTTCCCAGACGGCCGCGGCCCCTGCCCCACCGCTGGGTGGCGTGCGTGCAGGCCCAACCTCTCCGCCCTTCCCGACACCCCAAAGTAGCGCTGCGAGCAGCTGCGTCTCCCTCCCGGAGCTCGCGCGCCCAGAAACCTCCGGTCTCAAGGAAGCAGGTGACAGCCGCCACCCACCTCCTTCCCCTCCCGGCCGCAGCTCTCTGGCTCGCCACCGCCCAACTCCCCCTGCCCCCACCCTGGATTTTTTTTTTCCCTTCACTCAAACCTCTAAACAGGAAATAGCCCGAGTCACAATAATATAAGGGAGCAGCCGCGGAGGACGCTGGCGCCCTCCCATTGCCGGGGAGCTTCCCGCACTCCGGCTCGGGTGAAGTGCAGCCAGCGACGCGCGCGGGGAGCGCAGGGGGACACCAGCCCATAGCACCGCGCCGCCCAGCGTCCCGGAAAGCCGCCTTCGCCCTCGCCCAGCGCCCGACACCGCCGGCCGCGGCCGCTACTGGCTCTAGGCGAGTACCCTCCTGTCTCTCCCTCCCCGGTCCAGGTGCTGCCTGCCGCACGCCCCGGGAGAGCCGCCGAGGCGCGGCAGCCTGTGCCCAGGCGTCGCCGGGAAGCCTTCCCTCCTGTCCCGACTTTGGCCAGGGAATGATTTGGTGGGCGCGAATTCGCGCTGGTGCCCTGGGTCGTTTGTGCAGGCGGGGGAGAGGGGCAGCGCGAGTAAATAGGGGTTGACATCCCCTGGGTTTTTCTGCAGAGTGCGCGGTGTACTTTATCGGGCATTTACTTTTTTCCCTGTTTCCCCAACGCCCCCGGGGCGGCAGGGCCTCATAGGGTCTCTAGGGGAATCATCAACAGGTGTGCCTGAACACGCACCTGCGGCAGCCACAGGTGTCTGGGAGCCACCTTTTTTCTCCTTCCTGGCCTGGCACCCTTTCACTCAAGGGATAGAAACTTTTACTTTCTGCTGAGCTTCTCTTTTACCCGATTAAAAGGGCCTTTGAGTTTCTGTTGGCGCAGCCAACTGTATCGGGAGGGGGCAGGAGCCGGTGCCTTGGAGTGACACGGGCGGAGCGCGGCGCTGGTTATTGGAAGCTGGTGGGGCTACTTGAGTGCCCGCTGAGCCTCCGCCGCGGGGCTTGAAAACTCCGCACTCTAGAGAGCTTGACCGTACAGCCCTGGAACTGCTCGCCCTGCCCGCGCAGTCCGCAAAACCAGGATCTCCGCCGCCTAACGCGGCAGAGCCTTAGAAAACATTTAAACAAAAAAAAATTTCACTTTCTGACCCATTTGTAAGGAAGGGGCCGAGCTTGTCAGCGTATACATGGCGTTGTAAGTTTCCCAGGGCTGCATTGCAAGGTTCTTCTATAGGGAACTCTCAGTCAAAACCGACTTGGAGATCTTTATGTTGGAAAAAGGCCACTGAATTCCAGGCATTCTTCGAGCTGGAGAAGGACATTTTCAAGACTGTTTTGAAGTTTGCACGAGGGCTTTCTGCGCAACTGAGTGTCTCAACTATCCTTATTGTCTGTGGCTGCTTCCCAGTCCCAGAGGTGGGCGGGTTCCGTAGGGAGGCCTCCGCAGGCAGGTCTTCTGTCCAGGTTTCTGAACGCATTTCCACAAACGTGGTCAGTAGGTAAGTTAAGCCCCTAACCAATTCACTTGAGAGATATTACCTATCCTCTTCGTTTCCTGGTGAGGAGCGTGTTATTCTAGTTGGTGATAGGGTAACATTCTGTGTACTTTCAAGTGTTCAGGTGTCTTGCCACTTTAAGTAAGGTCCGTGTTCACGGGTGCATTACCTAGCGGCCTTTTGACATGCAGGATCTCAGGCCCCATCCAGATCTGCTGAATCAGGATCACCCAAGGGATCCGTTTGCACATTAACGTCTGAGAAGCACTGGCCTAGGTATGTTGGAGTGAAGTTTTCTGTCCAGTGTCAAGGAGTGCTTTACATTTCCATCCAGTTAGGTATTTGAATCTTTGTTTTGCCCACCAGGACACTCTACAGCTTCATGGGTTAGAGCACCTGCACCCCAGGGTGACAGGATATGTGATCAACATACTGGCCGATGATGTTTTTGATTCTGTGGTAAAATATACATAAAATGTACCATTTTAACCATTTAAAAATGGACCCTTAATTCAATGTTGTGCCACCATCACCGCTACCCATTTCCAGAACTTTTTCATCATCCCAAACAGAAAGCCATTAGAATACCCTATTTTCTCCTTTCCCCAGTCTCTGGGCTTCTGGATACTTTTAATTATTATTATTATGTTTTTTGGAGGGAACAGAAGATGTTGACTAAGAATGTACAGTAAATGTCTCAAAAAATAAGAGAATGTATAGTAAATGTGTAGTAGAATCACGCTGGCAGAATATGAACAAACATTTGGGAATTCTTGGGTAGACAAAGCACTATAGCTCAAGGTTCTTAGAGTGCACATACTTTCTTTAATAGAGTAGTCTATAAACCTTCAAGGGTTTCCTATTTTGACTGAAATGGAATGGAGTTACCCAGTGCTCAACCTGCTCTCTAATTAACTAGGGCATAGATGCCTGACGATCTCTAACTCTGCTTCTTTTAACTGGCCTCATTTTAGGTCTCCTGTTGATATTGGGTTTAGTTTGTTTTTGTTTTTTAATTATTTTATTTATTTATTTATTTATTTAGAGACGGAGTCTCGCTCTGTCGCCCAGGCTGGAATGGAGTGCAGTGGCACGATCTCTGCTCACTGCAAGCTCCGCCTCCCGGGTTCACACCGTTCTCCTGCCTCAGCCTCCCGAGTAGCTGGGACTATAGGCACCCGCCACCATGCCCGGCTAATTTTTTTGAATTTTTTTTTTTTTTTTTAGTAGAGACAGGGTCTCAGCCTGTTAGCCAGGATGGTCTTGAGCTCCTGACCTCGTGATCCGCCCACCTCGGCCTTCCAAAGTGCTGGGATTACAGGCCTGAGCCACTGCGCCCAGCCTTATTTTATTTTTTGAGACAGAGTCTTGCTGTGTTTCCAGGCTGGAGTGCAGTGGTGCAATCTTGGTTCACTGCAGCTTCAACCTGTCAGGCTCAAGTGATCCTCCCACCTCAGCCTCCCAAGTAGCTGGGACTACAGGTGCAAACTACAATGCCTGGCTAATTTTATTTTTGTAGAGGCTAGTTTAAATTATTATTACTTTTTTTTCTGTAGATCAGGTTCTTGCTTTGCTGCCCATACCAGTCTCGAACTCCTAAGCCATCCTCCTGCCTTGGCCTCCCAAAGTGTTGGGATTACAGGTGTGAGCCCCCGCTATTTTTTCTTGATGCTTGACTCTTCTTGTGTTACAACTTTCATCAGAATGAGATTATCAACTTGTAGTAAGAATTTACAGCTTCCTTTGATTGAAAAGTCCCTTTGAAATGGTGAATGAAGATAATTCAAACGGCAAGATTTGGCAGAACATTCTCTCTTCAGAAGATTCCTGCATTCACAGACTTTCAGAATGTTATTACTTCCTTTTAATTCTAGTAAGGCAAGAGAGAAAAGGTTTACCCTCCTATAGTATGTTCTCTTCTGAAATAACAATATAGTTCAGAGTTTTATTTGGTAAATGGATGCATTTTGCAATCTACATGAGAAAACATTTCTTAGAAAATGTCCAGTGAATGGTTTTATCAGTGATTCAGTGATGTTTGGGGAATCACCTGGTAGCTTAATAAAAATGGAAACTCTCCAAATATTCCAGATTTACTAAGTCAAACTCTTTTTTTGTTGTTGTTGAGACGGAGTTTCGCTCTTGTCACCCAGGCTGGAGTGCAATGGCGCGATCTTGGCTTACTGCAACCTCTGCTTCCCAGGTTCAAGTGATTTTCCTGCCTCAGTCTCCCAAGTAGCCGGGATTACAGGCATGTGCCACCATGCTCAGCTAATTTTTGTATTTTTAGTAGAGACGGGGTTTCTCCATGTTGGTCAGGCTAGTCTCAAACTCCTGACCTCAGGTGATCCACCCACTTCGGTCTCCCAAAGTGCTGGGATTACAGGTGTGAGCCACTGCGCCCGGCCAAGTCAAAGTCTTTATACTACAATCTGCGTTCAATAGCATCCTAAGTGATTTTTTTTTTTTTTTTTTTTTGAGACAGAGTCTAACTCTGTTATCCAAGTTGGAGTGCACTGGTGTCATCTCAGCTCACTGCAACCTCTGCCTCCTGGGTTCAAGCAATTCTCATGCTTCAGCCTCCCAAGCAGCTGGGACTACAGGCATGCAACACAATGCCCAGCTAATTTTTAGTAGAGATGGGATTTGTCCATGTTGGCCAGGCTGGTCTTGAACTCCTGGCCTCAAGTGATCTGCCCACCTCGGCTTCCACTTCCCAAAGTGCTGGGATTACAGGCATGAGCCATTGCACCTGGCCCACCTTGATTCTGATACGTAATTAGGTTTGGGGGTCACTAGAATAAACACGCATGCACACACACACACTCGAATGTGAGTGCAAACCAAGACATAAAATTAATCTGAAGTTACAAGATAACACAATTTTATATACAACATGAAATAAAATTAACAATAGTTTCTTCCTTATAATTAGGTAGACAGTTCAAGTTTGGCAAATCTAATTAGCACCTTTTGATATTGATTGTCACTGAACTTTAGAATCCCTAGTGTCCAGAACTACTGGTCTCCATAGGAGATATTAAGGTACTGGACTGGTATTTGATTTAGCATTAATGAACATTAGTTGTGTGCCCATTGTGAAACAGGGATTTTCAGATATACTGTCATTAAATCTTTACGACAACCTTGAGCATGGTATTTCTTTTCTTCTCATTTTATGGAAAAGAAAATTGAGGCCACTTTGGGTCTTGCTTGAAACCATGGTTCTTTTCATGGTCCTCCCATGTAGAATAAGAAATTCCTACCTACTCACTCCCCTTCACCTCCAACAGTTATATTGAGATGTAATTGATGACAAGCTATGTACAGTATTCATAAATTCTTCATTCAAATCTTTTGGAACATCAGGTACTGTGCTAGGCCCTGAGGCAAATAAAAAGATGAGCCAAAATGGAAATAAATTTCCAAAGAGCAAAGGACTCAAGAGCAAAAGGTTCTTTCCATGGTACCCTGAGACCTCTGATGAGTTAGATTATACTTGAATGGGGTCTTAGGTTGGCTAGGCCAGCTCCCCAAAAAATCAAGTTGTGGGCATTTTCTTATTGAGGTGGGTTAGAAGTGTCATTTCTGCGTGACAGTACCTACCTGGCACTCTGAAATGCTACACAGTGTAAAAGAAAGGACCCAGGATTTAGGTGCGGAAGAACTGATCTCTGCTACAACCAGACGAACGAACCACAGTAAATCTCATAAGCTCGAAGCTGCCACATGCTGGTATATAAAATAAAGGAAATAATTATCTTGCTCCTGAATTATAGTGAAGACTCAAAAAGACCTTATTTGTACAAGGGCTTGTAAAATGTAAAATGATAACAATGGCTACTCACCTCCATTTGGGAGAAATTTATAATGCAAAGGAAACAGAAAAAGCCATACATTTACCTAGCACTTTTCAGTGTACTTTTTAGTTAACTGAGGCTGTTTATAATCTCTTTTAGCTTTGGCCATTTTTGTTTTAAACAGTTACATTGAGATATAATTCACATACTATACGATTCACCTATTTAGTCTACAATTCAATGTCTTTTACTATATTCGTGGAGTTGTTAACCATCACCACAATCAATATTAAGACATTTTCAAGGCTAGGTGTGGTAGCTCATGCCTGTAATCCCAGCAGTTTGGAAGGCTGAGGTGGGAGGATTGCTTGAGCCCGGGAGTTCAAGTCCAGCCTGGGCAACATAGGGAGACCCCTGTCTCTAAAAAACTTTAAAAATTAGCTGGGCATGGTAGTTTATGCCTATAGTCCCAGCTACTCAGGAGGCCGAGTTGGGGGATCACTTGAGCCCAAGATTGGGGCTTCAGCAAGCTATGATCATGCCACTGGACTCCAGCCTGGGTGACACAGTAAGATCCTGTCTCAAAAAAAAAAAAAAGCATAAAAAAAAAGAAAGATGTTTTTAATGCCCCCCAAAGAACATTTTCCCCAATAAACCCCCTCCACCCCTTAGCTGGCTCCTGTCAATATTCCCCCCCTACCCCCAACCAGGCTACCAGGAATCTACTTTCTGTCCCTATAGATTAGCCTATTCTGAACATTTTATATAAATGGAATCATAGACTATGTGGCCCTTCATTGTCTGGCTTCTTTCACTTAGCATGTTTGCAAAGTTTAACTACAGGAGCTGTGGTTCATGCCAGTAATCCCACTCCTTTGGGGGACCAAGGTGGGAGGATCACCTGAGTCCTGGGCAACCCGTCTCTACAAAAACAAAAACTAAAGGCTTTATGTACATTGTAGTATGTATCTGTTCCTTTTTTTTTTTTTTGAGTCAGGATCTTGCTCTGTTGCTCAGGCTGGAGTGCAGTGGCACAATCATAGTTCACTGCTGCAGCCTTGAACTTCTGGCCTCAAGCAGTCCTCCTGCCTCGGCCTCCCAAAGTGCTAAGATTATAGGTGTGAGCCATCATGCCAGGCCAGTACTTTATTCTTTTTATTGCTGAATAATCATCCACTGCATGGACATGTCATGTTTTGCTTATCCATTCATCCATTACGGGCATCTGGATTGTTTCTGCTTTCTGGCTATTATGAATAATGTTGCTATGAACACTCATGTACAAGTTTTTATGTGGACATGTTTTCATTTGCTTGAGTACATACCTAGAAGTGGAAAATATATGGCAACTCCATATTTAATATTTTCAGGAATTGCCATGTTGTTTTCCAGAGTGGCTGTATTCTTCTACAGTCCCACCAGCCAGGTATTCGGGGTTCCAATTTCATGTCTTCATCCACATACATTATTACTGTTGTCCGTCTTTTTCAATTTTAACCACGCTAGTTGGTGTGAGTTTTTGGTTTTTACTTCTCTGATGGCTAATGATGTTGAATATTTATCTTTTCATATGCTTATTAGACCATTCTTTTTTTTTTTTTTTTTGAGACGGAGTCTTGCTCTGTCGCCCAGGCTGGAGTGCAGTGGCACAATCTTGGCTGACTACAAGCTCCGCCTCCCAGGTTCACGCCATTCTCCTGCCTCAGCCTCCCGAGTAGCTGGGACTACAGGCGCCCGACACCACGCCCGGCTAATTTTTGTTTTATTTTTTAGTAGAGACGGGGTTTCACCATGTTAGCCAGGATGGTCTCGATCCTGACCTCGTGATCCGCCCGCTTCGGCCTCCCAAAGTGCTGGGATTACAGGCGTGAGCCACTGCACCTGGCTATTAGACTATTCTTCCTGGACTTTTTTCTTGATCCTTTTCCAAGGAAAAAGGACATAGGGAAAGAGGAAATTCTGTTTTGAATAGATTCTCCAGTTTCAATGGTTTAGATTAGAAGAATACTGAAAATGTAAATTGAGCCCTTTGCTCTTTTGGAATTTATTTCGGCTTAGGCCTTAGGGTCTAGTGTAATACCTGATGTTCCTAAAGATTTGAATGAAGAATTAATGAATACGTAGTTTCTTGGGGTTGATGGGGAGTAAGTAAGCAGGGACTTACTATTCTACCTGCTGATTTAATGTCCATGAAAATAATCATACACTAAGATGTTAATAATACACACAAATGGACTAGTGCACATGGTGGGCATTTTAAACTCTTTCACCAACATATTTATAGATTAACATCTGTCAGGGCCAAATGAGGTGGTTCACGCCTGTAATACCAGCACTTTGGGAGGCTGAGGTGGGCAGATCACTTGAATCCAAGAGTTTGAGACCAGCCTGGCCAACATGGTGAAACCCATTCTCTACTAAAAATATGAAAAATTAGCCAGGCATGGTGGCGTGTGCCTGTCCTCCCAGCTACTCAGGAGGCAGAGGTGGGAGAATCCTTTGAGCCTGGGAGGTCCAGGCTGCAGTGAGCTGTGATAGCACCACTGCACTCCACCTCGGCAACAGCAAGACCCTGTCGCAAAAAACAAACAAAAGCGAAACAAAACGAAACAAAACATCAATTCCACTTACTAAAATATACAATAATATACTTTAAAAATCATATTAATACATTGTCTATATATTTTAATAGGGTACTCTTTATTTTATTCTCAAGTACTGCCAAAAGGAGAGTAGACTAAGGCTGGGTGTGATGTCTCATGCCTGGAATCCTAGCACTTTGGTAGGCTGAGGCATGCAGATCACTTTAGGTCAGGTGTTCAAGACCAAAGCCCGGCGAAGTGGCTCAGGCCTGTAATCCCAGCACTTTGGGAAGCTGAGGCAGGAGAATCACCTGAGGTCAGGAGTTCGAGACCAGCCTGGCCAACATGGTGAAACCCCATCTCTACTAAAAATAAAAAAATTAACTGGGCGTGGTGGCGTGCCTGTAATCCCAGCTGCTTGGGAGGCTGAGGCAGGAAAATCGCTTGAACCCGGGAGGTGGAGGTTGCTGTGAGCCAAGATCGCACCATTGCACTCCAGCCTGGGGGACAAGAGTGAAACTCTGTCTCAAAAAAAAAAAAAAAAAAGAAAAAATAGTAAAAAAAGAGTAGATTAATAAGACATTTTTCACGAGTCAGTGCATTTTTGTTCTTTCTTTCCCAAGCTGCATGGCAGTGTTTTTCCTTTGTAGTCATGGAGAATTTTCTTCATTCTCTACAGTCACAAGCCAATATTGAGTTTCTTAAATATCTGTTTGTTTTGGAGGCTTGCTATAACCTGACCTCAGGTTATACTGTTTGGATCTTGTATTATGGGGAAATGTCGGTAACAGCAGAGAACTAGGGAAGTCAGCTGGATTTAGAAAAAGAAAACTTCCATTTGAGGATTCTTTGAGACAGCAGTGGGATAGGTGAGTGGAAGTGTGTAGCGCAGTGATTCTGAAACATTAGTTTGCGTCTGAACCATCTGGAAGGCTTGTCAAAATACAGATCGCGGGCCCCCGTCCTGGAGTTTCTGATTGCGTAGATCTGGGGTGGGGGCTCAAGAATCTGTGTCTCTAATGAGTGCCCACCCAGGTCATGCTGCTACTGCTGCTCTGGGAATCCCACTTTGAGAGCCAGTGGTTTGGAGGCCTTTGGAAGTGCAGGACTGGAACTCGCATGAGGGAAGGGGCCGGGCTTGAGGCTGGTCTGGGCATCCTGTGTGTGCACGGGCTTGGTGGAGCGATGGAAGTGGGTACCAGCCAAAGCAGGGCACATAGACAAGTGCTGAGGACGGATGCAGGAATACTGTGGGGAGGGGGTACTGCGAGGAAGAACAGAGCGGGCTAAGAGATAGGGAAGGAATGGACAGAGGGTTATGAGGAGACCTGGGTGAGTGAAAACCCACAAACTCCTGTGTAAAGGTTCAGGAGAGTGAGGACATGTATGGGTACTGGTGTCAGGGGAGGGACTGAGCGGTCACCCGGATGGTAGGTGTTGTAGCTGTGCAGGCCTGGCCTTTCCACCATTCTTTCAGGAAGGGCAGCATCCCCGGGCAGTGGGATGTGCTGCTTGTGGCCACAGGGTCACATGTGGACTTTCCTGTAAGATAAGAGAATTCCTTCAGTCTTTCTGGCCGTAGTCCCAGGGGTCATGACTAAGTTCTTTCCCTTTTTCTGCCTGTCACTGATAATTAACCTAAAACCAGGAATAGTTTTGCAAACCAGAAGCAAGATTTCTTTGTGCAAGGAGTTACTGTCATCTCTAAAACTGGAGTTTGTGTCCTTGTGTGCATTTGCCCGCTCAGCTTAATAGCTTTAGGCATCCAGTCTTCTTAGCATAACTTGATATAAGCCGATTCTGAGAGTAGGTGCTGACATATGGAAGTGTTTTTGACAGTCCATGTTGTGAAGGTCAGGAGGTCTGCTACAGGAAAGAAATCCAAGAAGGGCAGTGGCCCACTGGTGTTGGGTCCTCTGAAAGTGAGCTGTGTTCTACTCTTCCTACTCACGTCACAAAGTCAAGAGAAACATCCCCTAATTTGATTGTATATTTCATTTTAAAGGAATCCTCATTGCATCTGAGGATGTAAAATATTTCTCTTGGGTTCGGAAAGAGGCCAAAGCCTGCCCCAAGATGTTCTCTGTTACCATTTGGGGCACCTGTTGTTAGCAGAGAGCAAGGTGATTTAATATCAGTGCTTGTAAACCAACTGCCTGGTGACTTGCTGTATGGTCAGGAACTGAGTAGCAGCTCCTTAGTTTAGACTTTCCAATTTGCCTTTGATCCTACTCAGCCCTTTGCACACATGAACATTCCTGCTGGCCCCTGTAGGCCCTGGGTGTGTGATTCCTCTGGTTAACGGACAGGACTGGAAAGGAAATATTTCACAACCCTGCATCTGTGGAGAGGGGGTGTCCTGGAATCCCCAAGACCACCCCCAGGTTCAGTGATTCACTAGGAGGACTCACAGGACTCAGCATAGAGTTGTACTCATGGCTATGATTTATTACGGCTCAAAGATGCAAAGCAAAATAAGCCAAGGGGAGAAGTACAGGAGCGAAGTCCAAGGAAAGCAGGCACCAGTTTCCAAGGCTCCTTTCCCAGTGGAGTTACACATGATGTGCTTAATTCCCTGGCAACTAGTTGTGACCACACGTGTGAAATGTTATCAACCAGGGAAGCTTATAAGGGACTCACTGCCCCGGGTTTTTACTGGGGGATTGTTAAACTGGTGTCCTCTGCCTACCAGCTACCCAAATTTCAGACTCACACAAGGAAAGCAGCTGTTCAGCATAAACCACGTGGTTTGTACAGTTTAAGGACAGTGTGAGACTCTTACCAGTCCTGGCAATGGTGGGAATCCAAATTCCCAGGCATCAGCTGAGAGCCACCTTGTAAGTGGATCTTTCAAAGGATAACAGTCAGGCTTGCTGTGTTACCTTTTGGATGGGGATGAGAGTGGCAGGTGAGGATGGTGGTGGGGACCCCTGAACTTGGAGAAGGGATCTGTTAATGCAGCCTCAGGGCCTGGTGCTGCAGAAGGTGGAAGGAAGTGAACTGGGGTTTTACACCTAGATCCTGGGTTCAGAATGATAACTGGGATTCCTGCACTACACGGATAGAGAAGGGTGGAAAAGAGTTCAAAGTCCTGTGCATTCATTCATCCATTTATTCATTCTTAACAGGGGCTTATCAATGCCTATACCCTTTGAGGCACTGTGGCAAGGTGCTAAGGATACCACTGTGAGCAGGGTAAATTCTCTGCTCTCATGAGACCCACTTCTAGAGGGAATGAATGAGGAAAGGGGCAGTTAAATTCATTGCTATGGGGATATACCAAGGGCCCTAGGATATCCCCATATCCTAGGGTACTCACCTGGTAGGCTTAGTGGGAGTCAGAAGGCATGAATTTTATAATCAGACCAACCTGGGTAGGAATCATACCTCTACTACTTATTACCTGTGTGCCTTGGGCAAGTTACTTAGTCACCTGGTGCCTAGATTTCTTCATTTCTTCATCTAAAAATGGAGAATTTATAGCCTTTTTTTAAGATAGGGTCTCACCGTGTTGCTCAGGCTGGAGTGCAGTGGTGCAATCTCGACTCACTGCAACCTCTGCCTCCTGGATTCAAGCAATCCTCCTATACCTCAGCCTCCCAAACAGCTGGGACTACAGGCATGTGCCATCACACCTGGCTAATTTTTGTATTTTTTGTAGAGACAGGGTTTTACCATATTGCTCAGCCTGGTCTCGAACGCTTGAGCTCAAGCAACCCTCCTGCCTCGGCCTCCCAAAGTGCTGGGATTATAGGCATGAGCCACTGAGCCCATCCTTTCTTTTAAGGCTGTTGTGAGAACTAAACAAGGCTGTGTATGTAGAGTAGTTATTTCAGGGGCTGGCACAGTAGAAATGTTCACTAAATAATGGCTTAGCGACGCCTAGCCAAGGAGAGGTGGGTATTCTCCGGAAAGACTGGCATCTGCTGCATCTTCACTCTGCAAGTCACTTCAGAGGCATCCCCTTCAGCCGTGGGCTCACAGGTGCACACAAGCCTGCATTCCTGCCACACTGCTCTGCTTATTGGTCTAAGAACGCTTTCCTGTTTCATTTTTCTGGCTTTTTTTTTTTTTTTTTGAGACAGGGTCTCGCTCTGTCACCCAGGCTAGAGTACAGTGGCGCGATCTTGGCTCACTGCAGCCTCCGCCTCCCAAGTTCAAGCAATTCTCCTGCCTCAGCCTCTTGAGTAGCTGGGACTACAGCGTGCACTATCATGCCCAGCTAAGTTTTATATTTTTAGTAGAGACAGTGTTTCACCATGTTGCCCAGGCTGGTCTCGAATTCCTGACCTCAGGTGACCCGCCTGCCTCGGCCTCCCAAAGCCCAGCCTCATTTTTCTTGCTCTTGAAGGCACTTTTCTCTGCCTGGATGCCCCAGATTTCTTTTGTCAGCCTAAGGAATGTGTACTCCTATTATTAAGACCCAACTCAAGTACTTTCTCTTTTCTCTCTTTCTCTTTCCCAAGCCAAGTCCCTCAGACAGGATTGTTCATGCTCTCCTTTGTCCTACCCCGGTTCCATGGTCACTCACATCCATATTACAACATGCTGGGTTGCAGTTGCTTGTTGCACCATTAGATTGAGTGATTCTTGAAGGCAAGGATGGTTTGGTATTATCTGAATCTCCAGTGTCAATCAGACTGTTTGATGGGACCAGCTCAGGGGATGTAGAGGGAGTGAATGAACGAATGTGGAGTTGGACTAGAACACCCAACATGAAATGGATACAATGTCAGCAAAATAGGTCTCTGCCCTCAGAGCAGAGCTTACAGTCTGGAGGAGGCAGATGGTGCACAGGTAAACATAAATATAACAATTAGAGACTAACCAGTGACACAAGTCCCGCAGCAGGTGCAGGGAGTCTCTCCCGGGAAGAGGGAGAAATAGGAAGTTGGAGTGTTGATACCCTGGGCAATGTGGGGCTGTCGTCTGGAGTGTGGGTGGTGGTGGAGGCCTGAAGGGCTGGTCCTGTGGGGTGCACACCTGGAGAGCTAGGAGGTGGATGGTGAAGCAGTGGTCACTGGCACCTCAGCTGCCAGAGGGCAAGATTGCAGCAAGATTTAAGTGTCCACTTGGAAGGCTGAAGTGCTTCACTCAAGCAAGACAAACTGGGGTCAAGGAACCCAGGGTCGATAGAGGAAGTACGACCGAGCGAGCTGAAAGACCTGTCTGATCTGGGCCTACAACCTGTGCCTTAGTCAGGTCGGGCTGCTATAATGAAGTACCAATGACTGGGTGGGTTAAGTAACAGACATGTGTTTCTCAGCACTCTGGAGACATAAGCAGTAGCAGACATTTGTTTCTCACTGCTCTGGAGACATGAGGTTTGATACCAGGTGCCAGCATGGTCGGGTTCGTGGTGAGGACCCTTTTCCTGGCTTGCAGACAGCCACCATCTTGCTGTATGCTCACATGGCCTTTCCTGGATGCACTGAGTATGGAGAGAGAGAGAGAGAGAAAGAGAGAGAAGAGAGAAGAGAGAGAGAGAGATCTGTTTCTCTCCTTCTCCCTCTTGTTGTAAGGACACTAATCCCATCATGAGAGTCCCACCCTCATGACCTCATCTAAACCTAATTACCTCCCAAAAGTCCTATCTCCAAATAGCATCACACTGGAGGTTAGGGCTTCAGCATATGAATTTTGGGGAGATACAAACATTCAGTCCTTAGCAACCCAGGCCAATAACGATTTGCTGAGTAAATAATCATGGCTGGCACTCTAATAGCTCTTTGAATGGGACAGGACCTAAATGTTTTGCATATAGTCATTAAAATTCATTCTCAAACAATCTCACTAGGTATGGCCATTATTATCCCCGGTTTACAGATGAGGAAACCCAGGCCCTGAAGAGTTTAAGTGATTTGCTAATTAAGTGTGAAGCTGGGATTCTGACCAGGCAGTCTGCTTCTAGAGTCTACGGTTTTTTATTGTTGTTGTTGTTTGTTTTTTGAGGCAAAGTCTCGCTCTGTCACCCAGGCTGGAGTGCAGTGACACGATCTCAGCTCACTGCAACCTCTGTCTCCCGGATTCAAGTGATTCTCCTGCCTCAGCCCCCTAAGTGGCTGGGATTACAGGCATGCACCACCACACCTAGCTAATTTTTTTTTTGAGATGGAGTTTTACTCTTTTGCCAGGCTGGAGTGCAGTGGCACAATCTTGGCTCACTGCAACCTCTGCCTCCAGGGTTCAAGCGATTCTCCTGCCTCACCCTCCCGAGTAGCTGGGGCTATAGGCTCATGCCACCACGCCCAGCTAATTTTTGTATTTTTAGTAGAGACGAGGTTTTACCATGTTGGCCAGGACGGTCTCGATCTCTTGACCTCGTGATTCACCCGCCTCGGCCTCCCAAAGTGCTGGGATTACAGGCGTGAGCCACCGTGCCTGGCCTAATTTTTGTATTTTTAGTAGAGATGGTGTTTCACCATGTTGGCCAGGCTGGTCTCAAACTCCTGGCCTCATGTGATCCATTTGCCTCAGCCTCCCAAAGTGCTGAGATTACAGGCGTGAGTCACCGTGCCTAGCCAAGTCTAGGGTCTTAATCATTATACTTGCCTGACTCTTAATTAAGAAGTAAACTCTAATATTATTGGACATCTGTCAAGTGCTAGTTCCTGAGTGAGGAGAGATATTAGAGATAGAAGGATGACTATGACATCATACCTACCTTTTAGGCTATCTCAGAATGCTCAAAGAGACATCATTTTTGGTGTCAATTCAAATGTCAATTCAGATGCTAGAGGATCCACTTCCAGAAGGCACTGAGCAGATTGGAAAGAGTCAGCCCTGCCGCGTAGGAGCTGTGCCATCCAGGGCAGATTCCTTAGCTCTGCCTGATCCCTTAATTATGTGGCTCGAGTTTCATTGTTCTGTTGGTTATTCTCTGTTTCAGGTCTGCAGCCTCTCGTCATGAGCTGAGGTTTTGTCCAGCTGCCCGCACTCTTCAACCAATGATCATGAGCTTCTTTGTTTTCTTCCTTCTTTCTTTCTTTTTCTTTTTTTTTTTTTAGACAGGGTTTCGCCCTGTTGCCCAGGCTGGATGGAGTGTGCAGTAGTGCGATCACAGCTCACTGTAACGTCTGGCTCCCAGGCTCAAACGATCCTCTCGCTTCAGCCTCCTGAGTAGCTGGAACCACAGATGCGCACCACAAGGCCCGGCTAATTTTTGTATTTTTTTGTTGAGATGGAGTTTTGTCATGTTGCCCAGGCTGGTCTCAAACTCCTGGGCTCAAGTGATCCACCTGCTTCGGCTTCCCAAAGTGCTGGGAATACAAGCATGAGCCAGTGTACTCAGCTGAGCTTTTTTTTCAAGGGACAGAATCTGGCCTTGAGAATAAGAAAGAGATTTTCCAGCTTTTCTTCAAGGTCTTTGAATCTCTTTTTGTGGGTCCCCAGATCTCCTGGTCACAGCTCATCTTGTCATTTGCCTCAGATCTTTCCTCCTCTTCGTCTACTTTGACAGGTAATATCCCAGCAGGCTCCATTTCTTTCTTGTGACAACGCGCAGTCATTTCATTTCGTCTCTCCGGAAGACTTTGGGCTGCTCAATCTGGACATCTTTAAGGTGCCCCTTTGGGTCTGCTTTTCTGTTCTGTTCTTCCACAGGGTTAGTATAGAATTGATTTTTCTCTCCCACTTGGTTGGTCAGAGGCATGCTTGACTTTGGAACATCAATCACTTTCTGGTCTCATCGTTCTGCCTGTCATCAACAGGATCTCCATCCCCTGATTCCAACTTATCAGCCCTGTTCTCTTGTCTAAGAGGAACTGCCAGTTCTCTCATCTTGAACCAACATTCCGCCCGTTCCATACCCAGACCCTCCGTGCTGTCTGGAGGTCCCATGTCTTTCTTGTTTGCTCATAATAGTTGTAAGTGGGTTTTAGCTTCTTCCTCTTGAGTTTGGATGGATTTGGCTTCTGCTGCCAGAGTCTAGATTGTTCTCACATATCAGACATTGGCTTATCTAGAGAGTGGAGGATTGTCTTTTCCCAGCTGGTTTGCTATAAAGTATATGATGGGCCCAATCACAGGGCTGGACAGATCCAGGCCATCAGGAACTTCTGGGCTTTCACCTTTTTCCATCACAGGACAAAACTGGATGAGAACTTTACAAAGAAAAAAAAAAAAGGCCAGGGACCATGGCTTATGCCTATAATCCCAGCACTTTGGGAGGCTGAGGTGGGCAGATCACTTGAGGTCAAGGAGTTCGAGACCAGCCTGACCAACATGGCAAAACCGCATCTCTACTAAAAATACAAAAATTAGCCAGGCAGTCGGGTGGTTGGGAGTTTGAGATCAGCCTGACCAACATGGAAAAACCCCAACTCTACTCAAAATACAAAATTAGCCGGGCATGGTGGTGCATGCCTGTAATCCCAGCTACTTGGGAGACTGAGGCAGGAGAATCGCTTGAACCTGGGAGGCAGAGGTTGTAGTGAGCCGAGATTGCACTACTGCACTCCAGCCCGGGTGACAGAGTGAGATTCCATCTCAAAAAAAAAAAAAAAAAAAAGGGCCGGATGCAGTATGAAGTGGCTCAGGCCTATAATCCCAGCATTTTGGGAGGCCAAGGCAGGCAGATCACCTGAGGTCAGGAGTTCGAGACCAGTCTGGTCAACATGGTAAAACTCCCGTCTCTACTAAAAATACAAAAAATTTAGCCGAGTGTGGTGGCTTGCACCTGTAATTGCAGCTGCTGGGGAGGCTGAGGTGGGAGAATCACTTGAACCCTGGAGGTGGAGGTTGCAGTAAGCTGAGATTGAGCCACTGCACTCCAGCCTGGGTGACAGAGTGAGACTTCGTCTCAAAAAAACCAACCAAACAAATAAACAAAATGTTTTACTTTAGTCAATGTTATGGGTTGAATTATATTTCCCACCTCCAAAATTTATATGTTCAAGTCCTAACCCCCAGTTCCTCAGAATGTGCCTTTATTTGGAGATGCGGTGTTTATAGAGGTAATCAAGCTAAAATGAGATCATTAAGGTGGCCCCTAATCCAATCTGTTCTTACAAGAGGAGGAAATTTGGACACAGACACATACAGAGGGAAGGTAATGTGAAGACATAGAGAAAAGATGGGCCTTCGCAAGCCAGGGAGAGTGGCCTGGAGCAGCTCCTTCCCTCACAGCCCTCGCAGGACCTACCTTCCCAGCACCTTGGTCTTGGACTCGCAGGCATAAGATAATGAATTTCTGTTGTTTAAGCCACACAGTCTGTGGCATTTTGTTGTGGTAGCCCCAAGAAACTAATTCAGGCAGAATAAGAAATTCTACCTAAAACCAAGAGAGTTATTAATGCAGCAGCTCATGGCATAGCTACCATCTCCCATTGATGAGCAGCGAGGACGAGATCAGGTCTCCCGTAGCCAGGTCCTTCTGTCTCGAACTCGGCAGTGTCTCCTGGGTTTACCAAGAGCAACAGCTCGGTAGCAGGACGAAGTTCCTCCATAGGGCCCTATACTGCCACAGAGTCCCCTGGGGCCTTCCTGGCCAGCTGGGGCACAACACTGTGGTCACTGGGCAGGCTTCTGCCTGGAGTCAAACCTTCGTCTAGAGCAAGTAGGCAACCGCTGCCGAGAGCGCTGGGGGCAGGCTTAAATCAGTATGGAACTCAAACACCCTCAGAGCTGCCCTGGCCTCCTTCTTTCATCTGCTTAATCTTCCATGGCCTCAGAGTGCCCACCCTTTCCTCCACACATGCTTAAACACATTTTAAGTCATCGTGGTTCCAGTTTTAATAGATGAAGCCCAAAGTATGTGAGAGGGCAGAATAGGAACACCAAACCCAGTCTGGGGATTCAACCAAAGAAAGCTTTCTGGAAGAAATGAAGCCACAACTAGTCAGCAAGGAAATTAAAATACACTTACACGGTGTATATTATGTGCTGGATGTTACATGTGCTCAGTGCTTTCCATGTAATAACTGGTGTAATTTTAAAAACAACTCTGTGAGGTAGGCACTATTATTAGCCCCACTTTACAGATAACTGAGGCAGAGACATTGACTCTTCCAAAGTCACAGAGCTAGTCAGTGATGGAGCTGGACTTCAATCTCAGGCAGTGTGGCCCCCCAATTCATGCTACAGAGTGGGAGGGGTGTGTCAGCAGGTGCAGCGTGGGATCATGTGAACTACTGTCTCCAACTACTGTCAGCCGACTGCTGTATCTCAACACGTCATACCCGGTGTAGTCACTACCAAGTTCCCAATTCTGATGTGAGGGGTGTTCCTTTCCTAAAATTCCAGAGCAGAGGTGACTGATATTCCCCTCACCCAATGAATGGCCAAGCCACACTTGTCTTAAACCAGCTTCTGCCAAGATTCTGAATACTGTGCAACACCTCATCGCTCATGTGCTCCCAGGCAAGGGAACTGCTAGAATCCTACAATTCTAGGCTCATAGTAGAAACAGCGTAAGATCAGTTTCTACCAACAGTAATAGGGAGCGGTGTTCCCTCACATAAGGAGTTCAGTTTTTTATGTCTTTTTGTTTTTTTTGGGAGACGGAGTCTCGCTGTCACCTAGGCTGGAGTGCAGGGGTGCGATCTTGGCTCACTGCCACTTCTGCCTCCCAGGTTCAAGCAATTCTCCTGCCTTAGCTTCCCAAGTAGCTGGGACTACAGGCGTGCACCACCACACCCAGCTAATTTTTGTATGTTTTTAGTAGAGATGGGGTTTCACTATGTGTTGGCCAGGCTGGTCTCGAACTCCTGACCTCAGGTGATCCACCCACCTCAGCCTCCCAAAGTGCTGGGATTACAGGCGTGAGCCACCAGACCCGGCTTAAAGCTTTTTATTTCTTAGGACTGAGAGTACTCAGAGAATCCATGAATTATTATATATATGCCAGTTGTTTGGGAAGGGCAGTCAATTAAGTGATTTTAATGTTGGCTTTAACTATTCAGTAGCAGGGGTTAAAAATCTACGACATATCACAACCATAAGGGAGGGCCTCCCCAGTTGGCCCACCAGAGCCAGGCCCCTTTCCTCTGCTCCCTGCAGCAGGACTCAGGAGCCTACTTGCCTTTCTTTGTGGTGTTTTCCACTGCTCACTCCAGCCCTTGGGTCCCTGTACCCTCCAGCCAGCCTGTCTTTCAGTCTCACTGTTTTTCCCACAAGGGCCACTCTTCCTGAAGAGGCATTAGGAATGGAGAAAGAAAGACAGATGGGAGAGAGGAAGGGAGGGAGGGATGATATCTACCGAATGTATACACATTATGGCATTATTTATTCATTTATTTTGAGACAGAGTCTCACTCTCACTCAGGCTGGAGTGCAGTGTCATGATCTTGGCTCACTGTGACCTCCACCTCCTGGGTTCAAGCGATTCTTATGCCTCAGCCTCCTGAGTAGCTGGGATTAGAGGTGCCCACCACCACGCCCAGCTATTTTTGTATTTTTAGTACAGACAGGGTTTCACCATGTTGGCCAGGCAGGTCTTGAACTCCTGGCCTCATGTGATCCACCCACCTCGGCCTGCCACAGTGCTGGGATTACAGGCATGAGCCACCGTGCCTGGCTGCATTTATTATTTAAAACAAGCCCTGTGTTGTGGTCTTAGTCTAGCTGTACGAATGATGGAACAGAGGTTCAGAAAGGTCAGTAACTTGTGGAAGGTCACCAGGTCTTAAACAGTAGAGGTGGGATTCAAACCAAGTCTTTCTCCTGTATCATGGGGTTGGTATGACTGGGAACACACAGGAATGGGTGAGGGTGTCTTCAAGGTGTCATGCTGGGTGAACCAGGAGGTGGATGCACAGAAGCAGGAAAAGGCAAGGGGCACTGTAGCTGGGGCTGGGCACATGGGTTATTTCCAATAGATACTGGGTTGTGCCAGAGGACAGGATTGGAACGATAAATTTGATGACATCCAGTTGAAGGTAATAGTTTAAACCCAGTAGTGAATATGTTCTGAGGATGACTCTGAAGAGAGAAGGCTAGTTTGGGCTGAGCAGAGTGAGTCTAGGAGAACCACACTAAGCTTTAGTAACTCTTTGGTAATTCTTTTACATCATGTAATCTGCTTTTCTTACAGTGTATTGGTGGGGCATCTGAGTAGCAAATATGTAAAGATATTATTTATGAACATATTAAGGAGGAGAGAAATGAAATGCTTTTTTCAGGAGAGCTAAAAAAGCAAAAACAAAAAAAATTGCTGTTTCCTTAACTCTTCTACTTTTAGTTAAAGCTTTTTCCAGCTCCTGAAAAGCAGACCACACCCTATAAAACAGACTGTACAGGGCATTAGTTCATTTCCATTTTTATACTTCCAAAGCACAGTAACTGTTAAAACACCCCGTGAAGAAGCATGGCCACTGTCTTTCTCCAGAATAAATAAAGTAGAGATATTAGTTCAAAGGAAATGTCAGTCTGATCTGTGAAGTTTTATGTTCAATTTTAATCATCCAGAAAGAAAACTTGAGCATCCTGACTTAAAAGCTTTTTTTGGATCATGTATATTT
The DNA here is from genome assembly GCF_009828535.3 of Hylobates moloch. Classification (NCBI taxonomy): domain Eukaryota; kingdom Metazoa; phylum Chordata; class Mammalia; order Primates; family Hylobatidae; genus Hylobates; species Hylobates moloch. The sequence goes on from NW_026652285.1 coordinate 42,148,697, forward strand.
AAAAACATTTTTAATAGATAAATGATTTTTAGTTAATAGTTCCAGTTATAAACAATTTCTAGAACTCTAAGGGAATTAACCCAATATATGCATATTTCTAAATAATTTCTAGGATTATAAAGAAAGTGTCATATCTGGAAGGGGTATTTGGGCTAGATTTATTATTTTCTGCGTTATTAACCTTATGTACAATTATGAGAGATTCCACACAAACATGATAATTTTAAAAAATGAATAAATAAATTAGCAAGTTGAACAGTCTGATTTATGGAAGAAAAGCAAATTCTTTCTAATATTTGCTAAGGCAGAATTATTTTCCTAATGAAAGATGCAATTTTAATTTTATATGAAATCATCATAGATAAGAATCACTGTGTAAGAGCTGCATGTTAAATGCATCAAAAATTCCAATAAAAATGAAACTTTAAAACATCCCATTTACAAAATATCATGTCACTTTTCACTGCAGGAGAATGGCTTCCAATGGGTAACAAGTTTAAGTTGATTTTTTCTTGTTGTTAGCTCAGGCTTTGTTTCTTATTTGAGAGTATTGTATAGTAATTTTTATCATGCGTCATCAGAAATACAATTTGTTAGAACAATGACTGTTGTGTGAGTGTAATTACATCTTCCTGTATGATTAAATGAGGGCTGTATGGGACCTTTACTCAGAGGTGGCAGCTGTAACCAACCAAGTTGAGCCTATAAAAGAATTCCTGGGACTAACTGGTACTAATTGTTTGCAGGACAACCAGTGGGAGTAATATTCATGAATACTATGGAAATGAAATATTCCAAGACCAAATGGTTTAGCCCTTGTTTTTTACTTCACTGTGGTCAGATTATATTAATTGCATAATCAGGCCAAGTGAAGTGGGAGCTCTTGGGCTTTTGTTGTTTTTGGAAGAAAACTTAGCCTTCATCTATTCAGTCCTCTCATCTTATAAACGGGGAAATTGAGGCTTAGGGAATAGTTGAAGGGTTATTTAAAGTCACCGAACTTTAATATACCCTGTCAGATTTTTTTGTTTTGTTTTGTTTTGTTTTGTTTTGTTTTTGAGACAGAGTCTCCCTCTTTCGCCCAGGCTGGAGTGCAGTGGCTCAATCTCAGCTCACTGCAAGCTCCGCCTCCCGGGTTCACGCCATTCTCCTGCCTCAGCCTCCCGAGTAGCTGGGACTACAGGCACCCACCACCACGTCCGGCTAATTTTTTGTATTTTTTAGTAGAGACGGGGTTTCACCGTGGTCTCGATCTCCTGACCTCGTGATCCACCCGCCTCGGCCTCCCAAAGTGCTGGGATTACAAGCGTGAGCCACCGCGCCCGGCCATCGTGACTCTTATATGTTGCCATAGCACATCAAATAGGAAAAAAAAATAGCTTGAAGAAGTTGGTGAGGAAGGAGCTACATAAGTCAGAACTCTCAGAGTGACAGAAACTCAATTAAAATCAAATTTCACAAAAGTCAATTTATTTGCTTCCATAAAACGATAACTGGAATATCCTAGGGTGACAGTGGCCTCCGGCATAGCCAGATCCAGAAGCTCGAGTGATGTCATGACATTTCTCTTGGCACTGTTTTTCTCAACTATTGTAATACTAGTGAAGAGCCCTCTCCATGTGGCGGGGCACATGACTACTATCAAGAGCTCCAACTTCCTATCAGCCCTGGTTAGCAAATCCAATGGAAACAGGACATTTCTCTCTTACAGTCATATGTTCACCCCAGGGAAGACTGGTTGACCCAGTATGTGGATCATGTGTACCATGGCCCATTGAGTGGGCCACCATGATAGGTGGTCCACCTTTACCCGTGGACAAAGGGTAAGGAAGCTCTTCAAAGCCAAGAGGAGACTTCAAAAAATGGAGATGAGGTAGATTCTGAACCTCTCCAAACAATATATTTTCATGATGGCAGGGATCACACATGTTGGGTTCTAGAAGTATTTAAAAAGATGTTTTTAATAATAATTTAAAAAACCCACTAATTTGTTTCTTAATTAATCTTTGCTATTGACCCAAGCAAGGAGTTTATAGTATTTAGAAATGCGTTGCTATAAAATGACAACTAGAATTCCTTCCTCATTTGTCAAAGCATAGTCTTTCAGAGAGAGATATTTTTGTAGAAAGAGCAAATCTGCTTCTGATTCTAGTTCATCCAGTGGCAGGCAGGCTTTTTGGACCAATTATTACCAGACCTTGAGATAAATCACCTCATGAGCCATTAGTTCTTGAAGGATTAGCGGCCTCAAAGATTTATGTGCGGATTAATTGGAGTGTACATTAGATCGCCGTGTTTAAAACCGCAGTCATTCCTACAAATCATTTTCATTAGTGCTTTATTCAGAATTGTTTAGCCTTGTATAATACTGCCATTGCAGGGAAATCTGAAAGACGTTCTCTTTATTTGTGGTCTGCCCCCCCATCACCACCGTTTTGTTTAATAGATCTAGCGAGGGCTACATAGAGAACATCCAAAGGAACAGCAGCTTCCAGTAAAGATTAGTTCAGTTGCTTCAGGTGAACAGTGACTGAAATTTATAGGACCTTGTACGGAGAGAGACAAGATGAGGTACAAGAAATATATCGGTATTCTGGAAGCAGCAGTTGGTATTACCCCACTTAACAAAAGAGAACTTCTACCTGAGAGCAGAAGACACGTGAACCTTTGGCAACAACCTGGGTAAGCAGAGGAGGCTGGAAGCTTCTCACTACAGATGTAAACACTTTTCGGCTGTTTTGGGGACCCATAATGAGTTCTTCATTAAGAACTTGTTTCTTCTTGGTGGAGAATGGAACTCCTAGACTGATTTAAAAATAGGAATGAAATTGTTGGATAATATTCTAATACCCAAGGAGATGAATAATGGGTGTGTCTAGAGCCCATTTTTACAATCTAGATATTTAATTTTCTGATTTTGAAAGTGTTTTTTTTTACATGATTTACAAATGTAGCAATTCTTAAGAATGAAGAAAATATGCCTTATTACTATAATGTTTTTCAACAATACAAGTGTTTTTCTGATTAAAGTGTATGTGCAGACTATGCTTTGGGGAAATAACTTTGCTTGAAACAGCAGTTTTCATTCGACATCTCTTTCTGCAGCCCCACTGATTTACCATGATGAAGAAAGGCTGAGAAGTTCTTTATGCATAGCCACAAGCCTTAGTTCTAACTTTCTTCTCTGAAGTCTTTCTTTTGTGCTTTTTACATATTAAACACAAGTTGAATTTAAGGTGCCTGTATGGTAGACAGTATTTTTAGGGTCTGAATTTCATTTTTAAACTGAATGAGTCACATAGTAGCATGTACTGATCAACTTGCATCTGTGTAGCAAATATTTCTTTTTAACAATTGGTTACTAGCTTATTTTTATCATATGAACAATGTACATTCATTATAGAAGATTTAGAAAATACAGAAAAATAAGGGGGAAAATTACCCATTGTCTTATCTCCCCAAGAGAACTACTAGAATCATTTAGGTCAGTGGTTGTCAACGGGAAGGTGGAAATAGAGAATTTTGCTCCCCAGGGGACAATTGTCAATGTCTGGGGGCATTTTTTTGTTGTTATAGCCCAGGGATTGCTATTGGCATCTAGTTGGTAGAGTCTGGGGATACTGCCCAACATCCCACAATGCACAGGATGGCCCCCTGCAACAACGAATTATCCAGCCCACAGTGTCAATAGTGCCACTGGTGAGACATTTGATTTAGATAGATTTTCTTCCCATCTGTAAAACGGTATATTTTATTAGAAAAAAAAATTTCTTTGGGAAATCTTAGGGATGCTTTAGAATGGAATTCTGAGGCAACATTTTAATTATATTATTATTATTCTACTGTTATTGTCTTGAAAGTAAATGGAAGTACGTATATGTGTGGAGAGGGCAGGGGGCACATAGAGACTCTATCGGAGTCCACGCAGGTTACTGCTGTTCAGCCAGGACTGTGGAAAACATTGCAATGACTAAACTGTGATTCTCCAAGTAGCCTCTCGCGATTGGGCATGCTGTAGCCTAGACCTTAGTCTCAGAATGACGAAAGTTTAGAACTGGGAGGACCTTTGCCAGGGATGGCAAACAGGTTTCGTGTGGAAGGCAGGTGTCAGTTGATGGTTGGCTGCTTGGAGTATCTAGCTAGGAGGACCCCGAGGCCAAACCTGGGCTTAGCGGGAAAGGAATATCGCAACTGATTAAGGATGTTTGTTCTAAACCTATGATTAGGGAATTGGGGAGATGCAAGCCGTGGCCTATATATTTACCATTCCTGAATTCTAGTTTAGTGTTCGAATTTTACAAGTGGGAAACTCAGCCTCATTGGAGTCATCCTGATCAAGGGCCTGGCTCTCAGACAGAAACGGGATGTTCTTAGTTTCTGCCTCAGGGTCTTCCATGAAGGGATTCGCCCTAAACAAGCTCACACGATTCAGATGTGCAAGTTGATTGCTAGACTATTAATTTTTGTTCAGAGATAACCTCTTCTAGCAATTGGAATAAGTACCCTAAATAGACCTAAATAGATCTCTGCCTCTCCTCATTTCCCCAAATCAAACCAAACAGAAGTCAAATTATTACAAAGTGGCCCTTAATAAGGGATGTTGAATGTGCCTTTTTTTTTTGAGAGAGAGAACATTTCCTTAAGCTGGATGAAATAGCATTGGATCAGAGGACAAACAAGATCTTCCTTGTACCTCTTTGAGTTCTGTGAATACACAGGGACGAAACATTTCACTGATTACTTTTTTTTTTTTTGAGACAAAATTTAGATCTGCTGCCCAGGCTGGAGTGCAATGGCGCCATCTCGGCTCACTGCAACCTCCGCCTCCCGGGTTCCAGAGATTCTCTTGCCCCAGCCTCAGGAGTAGCTCGGATTACAGGCATGCGCTACCATGTCTGGCTAATTTTGTATTTTTAGTGGAGATGACCACCATGTTGGTCAGGGTGGTCTCGAACTCCTGACCTTAGGTGATCTGCCCACCTTGGCCTCCCAAAGTGCTGAGATTACAGGCGTGAGCCACCGTGCCTGGCCCTTTCTTTTTTATATTTTTTTTAATTTTTTTTTTTTGGGGGACACAATCTCCGTCTGTCACACAGGCTGGAGTGCAGTGGCACGATCTCAGCTCACTGAAACCTCTGCCTCCCAGGTTCAAGTGATTCTCCTGCCTCAGCTTCCTGAGTAGCTGAGACTACAGGTGCGTGCAACCACACCCAGCTAATTTTTTGTGTTTTTAGTAGAGACAGGGTTTCACAGTGTTAGCCAGGATGGTCTCGATCTCTTGACCTCGTGATCTGCCCGCCTCGGCCTCCCAAGGTGCTGGGATTACAGGCGTTGAGCCACCATACCTGACCTCTTTCTTTTTTAAAAAAATAATAGGGAGAGAGTCTCGCTGTGTTGCCCAGGCAGGAGTGCCGTGGCTATTCACAGGTGTGACCTCACCATTGATAAGCCCAGGAGTTTCAACCTGCTCTGTTTCTGACCGGGGGCCAGTTCACCCCTCCTGATTAATCTTGCACTTTCTGATCTTTCTGATGGCTTTTAGTCCCAATACCTCCCCTCTCAGCAGCTGTTAAAGATATCAGCAGTAGGAGAGTAGGTTATTGGCTGAGCTTCTATGGAAAGAAGTCCTACAAACATTTTAACCAGAAATTTCTGTTGGCCTGGTTGACTAGTGAGGCTGATTTTTTTTCTTCCAAGAACTCTGTCTCATTCATTCTTTTCAAGAAGTATTCTGATTGCTACAACATACATGTAATACTGCATAGTTTTTAGGAGCAGCTGCTTTTGCATTTTAAAACACAACTGAGGCTGGGAGCAGTTGCTTATGTCTGTAATCCCAGGACTTTGGGAGACTGAGGTGGGCAGATCACCTGAGGTCTGGAGTTCGAGGCCAGCCTGACCAACATGGTGAAACCCCATCTCTAAAAGTACAAAAATGAGCCAGGAGTGGTGGCGGGCGCTTGTAATCCCAACTACTCTGGAGGCTAAGACAGGGAGAATTGCTTGAACCTGGGAGGCAGAGGTTGTAGTGAGCCAAGATCGCACCTGGATGACTGCACTCTAGCCTGGGTGACAGACGGAGACTCCCTCTCCAAAAAAAAAAAAGAAGCCACAATTGGAAGTCAGATTATAATCCAGTATTTAAAACCTCAAGGAATTCGTTCATTCTTCTCATGCTTCCCCCTCTGTAATACTTTTTTTTTTTGAGACGGAGTCTGTCGCCCAGGAGGCTGGAGTGCAGTGGCAGGATCTTGGCTCACTGTAATCTCTGCCTTCCGGGTTGAAGCAATTCTCCTGTCTCCACCTCCCAAATAGCTGGGACTACAGATACCACCACGCCTAGCTAATTTTTGTATTTTCAGTAGAGATGCAGTTTTACCATGTTGGCCGGGCTAGTCTCGAACTCCTGACCCCAAGTGATCCACCCGCCTCAGCCTCCCAAAGTGCTGGGATTACAGGCATGAGCCACCGCCCCCTCTGTAATACTTTTTCTTGCTGTCTGCAAGCAGGGATGTGCTTGGGCTTCTATTCTGCAAACTGTACACTTGCATGATTGGCCAAAACGAATGGCTACCAACCGACAATTGACTGAGTGTTGCAAGTTCATTGAAACAGAGATTGGATGACTTACACATGTGTATATTTGCCCATTGCCCAGCACATGGTAGGTGCTCAGGAAATATTTTCCAGTGCCAACTCAGTTTCAGTGTAGCCACAAATGTAGAAAGATGGAATAAAAATAATTGATACCCAAATACTAAACTAAAATACCCAGCCACCTATGAATCTTCCTTTTGAAATCTGTAAAGTTTTTCAGCTTTAACTCATGTTACCTGACAATTTTACATTATCTGTCAATACTATTGAAATCCAAGAATATATTTTATTTCTTTCTACCAAGTGTTCTTTTAATTTAGAGGCCCTATTCAATAATACTGTATTTTAGAAACAACTGATTGTCATTGGGGGTTTGTATACATGAAAAAACTCCCTGGATTATTGTAGAGAAAGTTAAAGCCAGTATGCATTAGAAATGCAGAAAACTCCTTGAATTAAAAAGCAAGCCATTTTAATAAAAGAAATAAGCTATCCTTGGAGCTGATACCTGTAGAAAAGTTTGCATATGAAGCCAAAGGCATAACCAAGCACCTCTCGATTTGTAAGCCATTTATTTATCTTTGGAAGTAATAATAGAAACCATGTATGGGCTGGGCTTTAATCCCGTTGCTTGCTTTGTAGGATGTCCAGATGGCCTAGCTTTAGCCTTTGCCTACATTTCCTGCTGATCCTGGGAGAAGGGAAATGTGCCTCCCCCCTGTACAAATAAAATTGACACCATCTTTTCTTTCTATTTCATCGTGTAGGGAGTAGAGTGTTTTGCACAGACGCCACAATATCACTTTGTCTAGCAAACCGAAGAGTATGTCCAGAACTGGTGAGAGGCTGCATTCTTCCTCCCACTGAAAGTTTTTCCTGTGACTGTCCGAGTGAAGCTGCCTTCACAAGCTCAACCCAGAAAGGAGCTTGCCTCCTTGTGGTATTTGAAAGGCACAGGCAGGCTTCATAAGAATTTGCAGAAGGGGTATTTCTTGGGTTTTCTTGGTCTTAGGGGTAAAACGAGAAAGTATTTGCCATCTTTCCTGCTGGTGAGCAACCCATAAATATAAACACAAGCCTAGGCCGGGTGCAGTGGCTCATGCCTGTAATCCCAGCACTTTAGGAGGCCAAGGAGGTTGGATCACTTGAGGTCAGGAGTTCGAGACCAGCCTGGCCAACATGGTGAAACCCAGTTTCTACTGAAAATACAAAAATTAGCCAGCCGTGGTGGCATGTGCCTGTAATCCCAGCTACCTGAGAGGCTGAGGCAGGAAAACTGCTTGAACCCAGGAGGCGGTGGTTGCAGTGAGCCGAGATTGTGCCACTGCACTCCAGCCTGGGTGACAAGTGAGACTCTGTCTCAAAAAACAAAACAATAAACACAAGCCAGTATTATAAATGCTATGAAAAACAAATTCCCTTTTGGTTTAAAATGTTTTCTCTGTAGTATACTTTGGCATGGTAAATTTTATGTTATGTGTATTTTACCATAATAAAAATTTTTTTCTTTTTTTTTTTTTTTTTTTTTTTAGACAGAGTTTCACTCTTGTCACCAGGCTGGAATGCAGTGGCAAGATCTCACCTCATTGCAACCTCTGCCTCCTGGGTTCCAGCGATTCTCCTGCCTCAGCCTCCTGAGTAGCTGGGATTACAGCATCTCCCCACCATGCCCAGCTAATTTTTATATTTTTAGTAGAGACGGGGTTTCACCATGTTGGCGAGGCTGGTCTTGATCGAACTCCTGGCCTCAGGTGATCTGCCCGCCTCAGCCTCCCAAAGTGCTGGGATTACAGGCATGAGCCACCATGCCCAGCCTAAAATATTTTGTTCTAGCTATTTTCTCACCTGCTGATATTTGTTTAACCTGAAAGGCGAATTCTTATAAGATCTTGTTTCTCAGAGTGACCCTCAGGTGGACTGGTGATACCAAAGTTTAGGTGGCAATTCACTTTCTCCATTTTTTGAAGACTGAAAACATTAGGGGCAGCAATTCCATTATTTCTGAGAGAAATGAAAACATATGTCCACAAAAACACTTGTACACAAGTGTTCATAATGGCCAAAGAGTAGAAACAACTCAAACCTCCACCAACTGAAGAACAGATAATAAAATGTGGTATATCCATACAATGTAATATTATTTGGCCATAAAAATGAAGTGCTGATGTATGCTGTAACATCAGTGAACCCTGAATACATTATGCTAAGTAAAAGAAGGCAGTCACAAAAGGCCTCATATCATATGAGTCCATTCATATGAAATATCCAGAATAGATAAAGCTATAGAGTAAAAAATTAGATTGGTGGTTGCCTAGGGCCAAGAGGCAGGGAGAGAACTGGGGGCTCGGAATGGTGGCTAATGGTTATGGGGCTTTTTTTGGGGGGGGGAATGAAGATATTCTAAAATGGACTGTGGTCCGGGCGCAGTGGCTGACGCCTGTAATCCCAGCACTTTGAGAAGTCGAAGTGGGCAGATCACCTGAGGTCAGGAGTTTGAGACCAGCCTGACCAACATGCAGAAACCCCGTCTCTACTAAAAGTACAAAATTAGCCGAGTGTGGTGGCGCATGCCTGTAATCCCAGCTACTTGGAAGGTTGAGGCAGGAGAATTGCTTGAACCCGGCAGGCAGAGGTTGCGGTGAGCCAATATCACACCATTGCACTCCAACCTGGGCAACAAGAGCAAAACTCCGTCTCAAAAAAAAAAAAGGATTGTGGTGACAGTTGGACAGTTGCATAACTCTGTGAAGGTACTAAAAACCATCCTAAAAACGGGCAAATTGTATGGTATGTGGACTTCAGTGCATTTCCCAAAATCTTACCATTGCAGGGAATGAGTAAGTTGGATTTTTAACAACACTGTCTTTTTCAGGGTGCGAAGTACCACATTACCGTCATCTCCCTGTGAGTGGGATTGGCACCCCGGCTGCAGCTCCAGGCGAAAGTATTCCAGGAAGCACAGAGCTGTACCAGTACACGGCCCACATTGCCAGGTATTTGCTTATTTAATCTCTCATCAGCCTAGTTACTGGTCTCCCCCAAAATTTGTTCTAAGAGTTACTATTTTCACATCCTAGAGGTAGTCAGAGTTACCATTTTCGATGTTGCTGATATATACATTTTCATAGAAAATTTAATGGTAATGTCCTGTTTACTGAAGAATAGAAACATCTTACCTGAATTAATGGACTGAATTGATAGGTATAACTTTGCCATGGTTGGTGAATGCTTATTGAGGATGACCTTTCTGGCATGTAAGTACAACTTCTGTGGTTCAAAATAAATGCCTAAATTGGCATTTAGTGCTGATGATGTCTGGGATTGGAGGTCATTTTAATAGGTTATATTTTTTCATTATCATTGAGGTAGTAAAATTATGTAACAGTGGTAAGCACTTTGATGAAAAGATAAAGGACATCAGTCACACTGGCTTCTAAAGATTAATTATGTCCAAGCTTTTAGTGAAAGAGCTAGGAGCGAGTATTATCTATTTACTGATTCACTTTTAAGAATGAATCAAATGAGATTTACAAGGTCTTAAATTTTGACAGATGTGGGATGCATTTGTTTTTTGTTACACTTTGACCTCTGTTTATAGGCCAGGCCATGGCTAGCTGGAATGGGGTTGTAATTTTTTTCATGTGCTTGTTTTATAATTCCTGTCTGTTGAAGTTGGCAGCCCCTAACTGGGTGGATTCCAGATAAATGTGTGAACTGGAGTTTAGTGGAGTGTGAATGGCACACTCCAGAAGAGCAGATAGTCATTCAGATCCTAGTCCTGCTGCCTTCTACTTGTGTGATCTTGGGCACATGTCTTAATGCTTCTGAGCCTCAGATCCTTCATCTGTAAAAAGGGAATGTCGACATGAAACTAAATGAGTTAATGGGCCCAGCAAGTACCAGGCCCATGCTAAGGCCTTTCTCAGTGTCTAGTTGTCCAAATGAGGACGTTCAAGTGGGGGAAGTCCTCATTTTCCACTGAATTAACAGGGCTGGATGTGGGTTTTGTTTACTGAAATGTTCTCTCTGGAGCTCTTAAAGGTCCCAGCCAGGCAAGGCAGCTCATACCTATAATCCCACTGTTTTGGGAAGTAGAGGTGGAAGGATTGCTTGAGGCCAAGAGTTTGAAACCAGCCTAGGCAACATAGTGAGACCCTGTCTCTATTTTAAAAAATAATAATAGTAACTAAATAATAATAACTTGCTGGGCAGGGTGGTGTGCTCCTGTAGTCCTAGCTACATGAGAAGCTGAGGTGGGAGGATCACTTGAGCCCAGGAATTCGAGGCTGCAGTGAGCTATAATTGCACCACTGCACTCCAGCCTGGGCAACAGAGTGAGACTCTGTCTCAGCAACAAAAAAAAGTCCCAAACATGAGAAGACAGATACCTGCTCAGACTCCAGAAATTGTTTTCCTTGGCTGGGCATGGTGGCTCATGCCTGTAATCCCAGCAATTTGGGAGGCCAATGTGGAAGCATGGCTTGAGCCCAGGAGTTTGAGACCAGCCTGCGCAACATGGCGAAACCCCATCTCTGCAAAAAATACAAAATATTAGCCAGGCGTGGTGTGCCTGCCAGTAATCCCAGCTACTCGGGAGGCTGAGGCACGAGAATCACTTGAACCCAAGAGGTGGAGGTTGCAAAAGCTGAGATCATGCCACTGCATTCTAGCCTTGCGATAGAGAGAAACTGTCTCAAAAAAGAAAAAAATTGTTCTCCTAAAATCTTCAGATTTCTAGATAGGATCGGTTGATTATTCAAATAAATTGGAGGGGTACTATAGAGTATGGCAAAGAGAGATTGGAGCTAGCATTGTCTGTTGGAGGAAAGGCTCTTTTTGACTCTAGTCAGCCTCTCCTGATAAATACCTCCCTTGTTCTGGTTCCCTGTACCTGCACTATGAACCACATGCCTTTCCAACATCAATTTGATTGCCTAAGTCAGTGCCTTACTCCAGAGTTCTTTCATGTGTAAACACTTAAGCTTGGCTTTCTGGGACGAATTAGCCTTGGGCGAGTTTGAGTGATGAGGATTTTTTTCCCAGGCATCTCACATCGTCCTAGTTTCAGATCCAGCAAACACTCATTAAGGGCCTTTTATGTGCCAAGCAAGGGCAAGGTGCTTTCACTCATATTGTTCCTCCTCACAACGACCCTAAGAGGAAAGTATTAACTAGCTCCCATTTGTAAATAAAGAACTTGAGATTCAAAGATTTTAAATGATTCCCTTGTGGTTGCACAGCCCCTGACTTCCAAGTTCAGTGAGATTTCTATTTCTACACTAATTCTACAGAGCTTGAAGACTTAACTCCTTAACTCAGATGAATAAAAAGGTTTCTCTCTAAGGCCAGTTTGGATCAATTGCTAGGTGGCTGCTTGGAGTTAAGGATTTGCAAGTGCCACTCAAGTTTGTTGAGCAACAATGTTGTGATCGATTGGCAATGTCCGGTGTGGGTGGAGCAGGTGTCTGCCAAGCTGCTCTGGACCTGAGGTTTCTAATCATCACCCTCTGCTCATTCTGCCCTCCTCTGCCATTCTGGAGTCTCTCCTCTGATGAGCACTGTTTGCCTGAGGCTGGATTTTTGCTACTTTAAGGGGCTTTGATTATCACCTTTCTGACTTGGCAGAATCATCTTTGCGTTCAGAAATAATGCTAAGGCTTTGGGAGGCTGAGGTGGGAGGATCGCTTAAGCTCAGGAGTTCAAGAGCACCTAGGCGACATAGCCAGACCCTGTCTCTATTAAAAAAAAAAAAAAGAAGAAGAAGGCCAGGCATGGTGGTTCACACCTATAATCATAGCACTTTGGGAGGCCGAGGCAGGAGGAACCCTTGAGCCCAGGAGTTCAAGACCAACCTGGGCAACATAAGGAGACCCTGTCTCTTTTTCAATTTTATAATTTTATGAAAAAAATAAAAAGAAAAAAGAAAAAAGATGCTAATAGTCTGGTGAAGAGCTTCATTTTCTAGATATGAAATCTCATTGTCAGGCAATTTAGATAACCTTAAAGTTATCACTCGGACTCACCCCATCATAGGCTTAGAAAAGTGAGTTGAGGCTGGGCTCAGTGGCTCACGCCTGTAATCCTAGCACTTTGGGAGAGCGATGTGGGTGGATCACCTGAGGTCAGGAGTTCCAGACCAGCCTGGCCAACATGGTGAAACCTGGTCTCTACTAAAAATACAAAAATTAGCCTGGTGTGGTGCTGGGCTCCTACAATACCAGCTACTCAGGAGGCTGAGGCAGGAGAATGGCTTGAACCCAGTGGGCCAGAGATTGCAGTGAGCCGAGATTGTACCACTTCACTCCAGCCTGGGCGAAAGGGCAAAAGAGTGAAACTCCATTTCCAAAAAAAAAAAAAAAAAAGAGAAAACAAAAGAAAAGTGAGTTGAAGGTGAAAGCTCGAAACTTTTACTTCTGTGCACCTGGGAGCCCCCCTATAGCGTCTTTCCCTCTTCCCTAGGGGCTCCTCGGTTTACAGGAATTCTCAGGGAAATCACTCCAGCAGCCAAACTTCCATACTGGGATGGACAGACCCAGAGCAGTGGCACATCGGTATCACCTGGAGGGCGTGTTAAAACACAGATTCCTGGGCCCCACCCCCAGGGTTTCTGCTTCAGGCAGTCTGGGGTAAGTCCCAGGAATTTGCATGTCTGGTTTCCACTACTTTGACAACCACTTTGACAACCACTAACCTGGAGAGTACTTATAATGGCCGGTTTAGAGCATGGGCTTGTTTACAGATGGTGTGTGTGGCCAGTTTCTCTATCTGTGGGGAAGAGATTCTGTTCTCAAATATTTAATAAGCATCTCGTACTGTGCTGCTGAGGGAAATGTAGAGGAATATTAAGCTTGTCCCTGGTAGGCTTTGGAGCTTAATTTGGAATCAGTAAATTGCATTGCTGTGTGTAAAGTACTGCCCTCACCCCCTTAAGAGGATGTGGCAAAAGGCTTGAAGCAGTGACTAAGCCAGGGGAGGATTCCTGGGGCAGGTGATATTTGAAAGGAAACCTGAGGCTAAAAAGTTATTGGCTATGTGCGCTTATGGGGGAAGAGAAACTCACGGAGCAGAGCCTGTACATTAAAGGGTCTGGAGATGCTGCACTAGGTGAGAAGAAAAGGTTTGTGTTTGTTCTCAGAATTCCATTGTGACTCCTATATGTAAACCAGAAAGTATCAGAGACAAGTCTCAATCAACTTAGAGAGTTTGGCCAGGCAGGGTGGCTCACGCCTGTAATCCCAGCACTTTGGGAGGCCAAGGCCGGCAGATCACTTGAGGCCAGGAGTTTGAGACCAGCCTGGCCAACATGGTGAAACACCACCTCTACTAAAAATACAAAAATTAGCTGAGTATGTGGTGTGCGCCTGTAATCCCAGCTTCTTGGGAAGCTGAGGCACCAGAACTGCTTGAACCTGGGAGGCAGAGGTTGCAGTGAGCCGAGATTGCCACTGCACTCCAGCCTGGGCAACAGAGCGAGACTCTGTCCCCCTGACCCAAAAAAAATTTAGAAAGTTTATTTTGCCAAGGTTACAGGACATGCCCATAACACAGGCCCAGGAGGTCATGTGCCCAAGGTGGTCAGAGTACAGCTTGCTTTTATATATTTTAGGGAGACAGAATACATCAATCAATACATGTAAGATTTACTACATTGGTTCCATCTGGCAGAGCAGGACAACTCAAAAGGGGTGGAGGGGCTGCCAGGTCATAGGTACTCTACTCTAGGGGTACCTAGGGGCTGCCAGGTCATAAGTACTGCTATTCTAAAGCCTCCAAGTAACAGGCTTTAGAGAATAAACTGTAAACATTTCTTATCAGACTTAAGGTCGGTGTTGATGTTAATATTGGAGGGGTATGATGGGGCTTGACCTAAAGTGATCCATCTGCTTTGGCCTCCCAAAGTGCTGGGATTACAGGCGTCGGTGTTGATGTTAATATTGGAGGGGTATGATGGGGCTTGTCCAACCCCCATTTCCCTTCATGGCCTGAACCAGTCTTTCAAGTTAAATTTTAGGGTTCCCCGGCCGAGGAGGAAGTCCATTCAGATGGTTGCAGGGGCCCTTCAAATTTTATTTTTGGTTTATAGATATGAAATGAAGATGCAACTATCTAATGATAATGATAAAATGTGGGTGCTTACTGTGTAGTTGGTGCTGTGCTAAACATGTTACTTAAACATGTTACTTCCATCATCTTATTTCTCATACCCATCCCATGAGGTGGAGGTACAGCTCTAATCCCCATTTGTAGTAGTTTGCCGAAGCCACAGCAACAAAGCACCATAAACTGGGTGGCTTAAACAGAAATTAACATAAATTATTGTCTCATGGTTCTAGAGGCTAGAAGTCTGAACTCAAGGTGTCTGCAGAGTTGATTTTTTTTTTTTGAGACAGAGTTTCACTCTGTCGCCCAGGCTGGATTACAGTAGCATGATCTTGGCTCATTGCAACCTCCACCTCCCGGGTTCAAGCGATTCTCCTGCCTCAGCCTCTTGAGCTGGGATTACAGGCACACGCCACCATGCCTAGCTAATTTTTGTATTTTTAGTGGAGACGGGTTTCCCATTTTGGCCAGGCTCTAACTCCTGACCTAAAGTGATCCATCTGCTTTGGCCTCCCAAAGTGCTGGGATTACAGGCGTCAGCCACCATGCCTGGTCCTTATTCTTTCTTACTTTCTAATGACTTAGTTAAAGCTAAACATATTTTCCAAACAGAAATCAGAGTGTGTGCTTTTTTATTCATGAACCAACAAGACAGAGTGCTGGTCATTTGGCCTATCCTTGGAAATCTGCGATGTCTGGACATCTTAAGCATAGCATATAGATGAGTAATACTCAAGCTAGGTTCTGAAACATAATTTAATTATACTCCTGCATGTTTAAAAGAATTCAGAACCTAAGAATTAAAAGCTGACCCAGAGCCAGGCACGGTGGCCGGCTGGGTGTGGTGATTCACTCGTGTAATCCCAGCACTTTGGGAGGCTGAGGCGGTGGATCACCTGAGGTCAGAGTTCCAGACCAGCCTGACCAATGTGGTGAAACCCCATCTCTACTAAAAAACAAAAACAAAAAATTAGCCAGGCGTGGTGGTGCACGCCTGTAATCCCAGCTATCCCAGCTACTCCGGAGGTTGAGGCAGGAGAATCGCTTGAATCCAGGAGATGGAGGTTGCAGTGAGCCTAGATGGCGCCACTGCACTCCAGCCTGAGGGACAGAGCAAGACTTTGCCTCAAAAAAAAAAAAAAAAAGCTGACCCAGAGCCCTAGATCTCTTAACTTTTCACAGCCAAATCTTAAAAGCCTTCTCTGTGCTTTTGGTTCCTTTTCCTCACTATCACCTGCCCTTCTGAACACTTTCTCCTCTGCCTATGCTAGAAACTTAGAGGCCCAGTAAGTGGTTTCAGGTGTCCTATGGGCTGGGCACAGCATTAAATAAAAGCTCTTCCCTTAGGAGGAACTGCAGTCTAATTGGCAATCGGCAGTCACGTTGCTGTTTAAGGAAGCTTATTCTTCTTATTATTATTTTCAAGACAGGGTCTTGCTCTGTTCCCCAGGCTGGAGTGCAGTGGCATGGTCATAGCTCACTGCAGCCTCCATCCCCTGGCCTCAAGCAATCCTCCTGCTTCAGCCTCCCAAAGTGTTGGGATTATAGGTTTGAGCCACTGCACCAGGCTGGAAGCTTATCTTATGATTTCCATTTCATCTGATAAAATTGAGATGAAGAATTTGCTTCTAGTTCTGGCTAGAATGGGGGGTTCTTCACTCACATCGGTTTTGATTCTTCACTCATATCAGTTGAATGGTTGGTGACAAAACTTTTTAGTTCAGTCAAAATTTTTATTCATTTAGAGGTAATCTGATTGTGTAGTGAGACTAGGCAATCCCCTTGGGCAGGATTCACTCCCCCCCCATCAAAATTATTTGATATTTGAAAAAAATATGCCAGGCATGGTGGTTTACACCTATAATCCCGGCACTTTGGGAGGCTGAGGTGGGCAGATTGCTTCAGCTCAGGAGTTCGAGACCAACCTGGGCAACATGGTGAAACTCTGTCTCTACAAAAAATACAAAAAAGAAAAAGAAAATAGCTGGGTGTGGTGGCGGGTGCCTGTAGTCCCAGCTACTTGGGGGTGCTGAGGCAGGAAGATCACTTGCGACCAGGAGGTCCAGGCTGCAATGAGCCATGATTATGCCACTGTACTCCAGTCTGGGTGACAAAGTGAGACTGTCTCCAAAAAAATAAAATAGTGATGTTTGAAAAAATATTTACAATTTTTATTATAATTATTGCTGTTTGATATTGATATTTGAAATATAATATTGATATACAAGTAATCAAAATATGCATATATAAAATTATTTTTACTTCACATCTTAAGACTGGTTACTTAAAATAATTACCTCTGTCAATACACTTTGAAAGAGGCTTTGTAAATTGTTAAATTTGTCTCTTCTGATAGCTGTAGCTCAGCAGAATAAATATGGCAATAGTCGGCTGGGTGCAGTGGCTCATGCCTGTAATCCCAGCACTTTGGGAGGCCAAGGCGGGCAGATCAAGAGGTCAGGAGATCGAGACCATCCTGGCTAACACAGTGAAACCCCGTCTCTACTAAAAACAGAAAAAAATCAGCCGGGTGGTGGAATGCGCCTGTAGTCCCAGCTACTCGGGAGGCTGAGGCAGGAGAATCGCTTGAACCCGGGTGGCAGAGGTTGCAGTGAGCTAAGATCGTGCCACTGCACTCCAGCTTGGGCAACAGAGGGTGACTCTGTCTCAAAAAAAAAAAGAAATATACATATATATTTCTTTTTTTTCCTAGAGTGTGTGTGTGTGTGTATATATATATATATAGTTTTTTATATATATAGTTTTTTATAGATATATATATATAGTTTTATATATATATATAAAAAACAATAAAGAGGGATGCTTTCCCAAGACTTGGAACAAGAAATCAAAATACTTTAGCAACTGAAGGATGATTCAAGTAAAGGCAGAACTCGATCAAGAAGGGAAAAGATATGTAAAAAATAAAGTGTCATTGGGAAGAATAGCTAGGACTGGCTGTGGAAAAAATAATAGAAAAACACTCTGCTTATGTGATTTAGTGTTTACAATGTAAATCTGAAGGACATCTGAATCTTTTGGAAATAAACCTGGGTTGACTTGTGTAAAAACTTAGATCATGTCTCAGTGACAGAGCTCAGCAAAAAACAAAAACAAAAAACCAAAACAGAAACAAACAAAAACTTAGCTTATGACTTTGGAGGTAGGAAAAGCTGAAAGCTCCCTACATTCCTGAAATTAAATGAGAGATTTCACTCTTGTGTTTAACCTGGCCTTCAGATCCTAGATTAGCAAAGAATTTGATGTGCCTTCTACAAACCTGATTTTATTCATTATGATTCCCCACCTTGCTTGCTTTCCTTCACTACTCTGGGAATGTGGAAAAGTTTAGCTGGATGTACTGGACTACCAGCAAGCTCTCCCAGAGATCATGGGACAGAAAAGCTCAGAGACCAAAACCAGGTGTTAAAATCACACGATTCACTCAACTTGAAAACATAGTGAGAAGCAAGGGGAAAAAGATGGTATATTAGTCCATTTTCATGCTGCTGATAAAGACATACCCAAGACTGGGCAATTTACAAAAGAAAGAGGTTTAATTGGACTCACAGGTCCACATGGCTGGGGAGGCCTCACAATCATGGCAGAAGGTAAAAAGCACGTCTCACGTGGCGGCAGACAAGAGAAGAGAGCTTGTGCAGGGAAACTCCTTTTTAAAACCATCAGATCTCGTGAGACTTACTCACTATCATGAGAACAGGATGGGAGAGACTTGCCCCCTTGATTCAATTACCTCCCACTGGGTCCCTCCCGTAACTTGTGGAAATTCAAGATGAGATTTGGGTGGGGACACAGCCAAACCATATCGATGGAGACTAACATAGGTAGGTGAGGATACAAATGGGGTGAGAGAGCCACACTTCTGGAACCCTGTGCTTGCAGTGTCAGCTTTCCCTGCTGATGGTGTGGTCACAAAAACCAAAGTTAAGGTTGAACAAGGGGCTTCAGCGGATGGGAAGTATCTGAAGTCAGCACATGCGTGCTCTTTCAGGGGGATGCAAGGCAATATGCCTGGCTAATAGCTGTAGGTCATCAGTGATCTGTGTGTGTTTGTGTGTTTTCTTTTTTTTTTTTTTAAGATGGAGTTTTGCTCTTGTTGCTCAGGCTGGAGTGCAATGGCACGATCTTGGCTCACTGCAACCTCCGCCTCCTGGGTTCAGGCGATTCTCCTGCCTCAGCCTCCCAAGTAGCTGGGGCTACAGGCATGTGCCACCATGCCCGGCTAATTTTTCTATTTTTAGTAGAGATGGGGTTTCACCATCTTGGCCAGGCTGGTCTCGAACTCCTGACCTCGTGATCCATCTGCCTCGGCCTCCCAAAATGCTGGGATTACAGGCATGAGCCACTGTGCCTGGCCTGATCTGTGGTTTTTTTTTTTTTTTTTTTTTTTTTTAACGGGAGTCTCACTCTGTTGCCCAGGCTAGAGTGCAGTGGCACGATCTCGGCTTGCTGCAAGCTCCGCCTCCCGGGTTCATGCCATTCTCCTGCCTCAGCCTCCCAGGTAGCTGGGACTACAGGCGCCCGCCACCATGCCTGGCTAATTTTTTGTATTTTTTTAGTAGAGACGGGGTTTCACCGTGTTAGCCAGGATGGTCTCGATCTCCTGACCTTGTGATCCGCCCACCTCAGCCTCCCAAAGTGCTGGGATTACAGGCGTGAGCCAGCGCGCCCAGCCCTGATCTGTGTTTTATCTACATTTTGAGGCAGAGTATATGTGGGGCCAGAACTGAACATGATGGATGTCACTGATGGGTGATCAATTTAGGAATGACATAGCTGTCAATCTTGGGATAACATGAGCTGAGCACTATTATATATTATTAATGTTTATGAAGTGTCTATTATTAATGTAAATCATAATCTAGAAAAAGATTTTATATATAATTATATATTATATAAACAGTATATAATTGACCAGGTGTGGTGGCTCATGCCTGTAATCCTAGCACTTTGGAAGGCCGAGGCAGGTGGATCACCTGAGGTCAGGAATTTGAGACCAGCCTGGCCAACATGGTGGAACTCCATCTGTACTAAAAAATACAAAATTAGCCGGCGTGGTGGTGCATGCCTGTAATTCCAGCTCCTTGGGAGGGTGAGGCAGAATTGCTTGAACTCAGGAGGCAGAGGTTGCAGTGAACCAAGATCATGCCATGGCACTCCAGTCTGGGTGACGAGCAAAAACTCCATCTCAAATAAATAAATAAATAACAGCATGTAATTATACAAATTACATTTTATAAAATTGTATTACATGATAAATATAATTTTTATATATTATATATGAATATATATGCCATTATATATTATATAAATATACATAAAATATAATTTTGTATTATATATTATATATAAAATATAAGTTAAATATTTATTAAATTTACTATTAAGTAAATATTGTAAGATTTAAAATTTATTTCATTCTTCAATTTCTTTGTATGTATAAGTAAAACTCTCATTTGTTTCATTCTTTTAATCTATATTTAACAAAGGAATATTCTATTCTGTTTAACATATCTTACAGGTTATCTTACATGTCTTACAACTTACCGTCTACACTTAACACATCTTATGAATTCTGCGTGAGTCTTAGAAGCTACTTATTTCCTCATTATCTATGCTAAATAAATCAGGAGTTTCATTCATCTGATTTTTTTTTTTTTTGAGACAGTCTCACTGTCGCCCAGGCTGGAGTGCAGTGACGTGATCTCGGCTCACTGCAGGCTCTGCCCCCCAGGGTTCACGCCATTCTCCTGCCTCAGCCTTCCGAGTAGCTGGGACTACAGGTGCCCGCCACCTCGCCCGGCTAATTTTTTTTTTTTGTATTTTTAGTAGAGACGGGGTTTCACTGTGTTAGCCAGGATGGTCTCGATCTCCTGACCTCGTGATCCGCCCGCCTCGGCCTCCCAAAGTGCTGGGATTACAGGCGTGAGCCACTGCGCCCGGCTCATCTGATTTTTAAATTGTCCTCTATACTAGTTTGAAGGAGAACTTTAAATGAAAGTATTTATTCAGCCAATTATGGTATATTCATACAAATGGAATATTATGCAGTTAGAAAAAATGATGATATAGATCTAGTTCATGAAACAAAAAGTCCAACTCTATTCTTATGTAGAAATAGGTTGCAAAAGAGCAAATCTGGTGTATCCCAAGTGTATACCCCAGGTGTTTAAGTTGTGTGCAATATGTACCTACTTATCTGTGCAGAGAGATAACCTGGAAAGGTGCTCAGTAGTTGGCTCTGGATGGTGACATTTTAGTTGCACTTTACCACTTTTTGGTGATCTACTTACTGTATAGTTTGAGTGAATAAGCAATTATCACTTACATTAAAAACTGAAATCCAAATGTGTGTTTGTACAAACATACGTAAATAACATAAAAAGAATTGTAAGACCAGACCCTTTTCTTTTGAAAACCGTACACAGCATTTTGCAAATAATTATTTTTTAAAAAGTATCTTTATTAAAAAAATTTTTTTTTTTTTTCCGAGATCAGGTCTCGCTCTTTCGCCCAGCCAGGAGTGCAGTGGCGCAATCTCGGCTCACTGCAAGCTCCGCCTCCTGGGTTCACGCCATTCTCCTGCCTCAGCCCCCCGGGTAGCTGGGACTACAGGCGCCCACCACTGCGCCTGGCTAATTTTTTGTATTTGTAGTAGAGATGGGGTTTCACCATGTTAGCCAGGTGGTCTCGATCTCCTGACCTCATGATCCGCCCGCCTTAGCCTCCCAAAGTGCTGGGATTACAGGCGTGAGCCACCGCGCCCGACCTATTTTAAAACATTTTTAGCCAAGTGCGGTGGCTCAGGCCTGTAATCTCAGCACTTTGGGAGGCCAAGGCAGGTGGATTGCCTCAGTTCAGGAATTCAAGACCAACCTGGGCAACATGGCGAAACCCCATCTCTACCCAAAATACAAAAATTTAGCTGGGCATGGTGGTGCACGCCTATGTTCCCAGTTACTTGAGAGGCTGAGGTGGGAGGATCACTTGAGCCTGGGAGGCGGAGGTTGCAGTGACCTAAGATTGTATCACTGCACTCCAGCCTGGGCAAAAGAATGAGAGACCCTGTCTCCAAAAAAAAAAAAAAAAAAAATTGAGATGGGGTTTCACCATGTTGCCCAGACTGAACTCAAATCCCTGAGCTCAAGCGATCCATCCACCTCAGCCATCCCAAAGTGCTGGGATTACAGGCGTGCGTGAGCTGCCACGCCCAGCTGCAAATAATTATTTTTTTAAACTTCAAAATGTTTTACCTGACTTCAAAATTGTAATCTTTCTGTCTTGTGTCAGAGAATTGTAATGATGTCCCTTTAGCAGAATTTCCTAAACCTATCCCATGATGAGAATCACCTGGGGGTGCATGGGAACGCTGTCAGATCCCAACGCCCTTCTCAGACCCACTGAATTGGAATCTCTAGCAAAGGACCTAGGACACTGGTTTTAACAAGTGCCTCTGGTGATTCCTATCATCAGAGAAATTTAGGACACTGTCTTACAGAACCATAAATTTTATGAGCCACATTTTCAATTTTTATTGAACATCTCCTGGAGGTGCCTTTTCCGGGCCAGTTTCCTTTGTTTAAAGAGGCCCATGCAAATTTGCATAGCTACCCTGGAAAGCTATTTGTTTGCAGGTTTTTTCTAAGGCCACTTTCAGATCCGAAAATTCTTTGTGAATCTAAGATACTCTTCAACTTTAATCTGTGTTGATCGAGGATCCTGAATTCTTACAGCTAGTGGATTCTGGTGATAAGTTTTTTAAAGCAATTCAGGAATGCAGAGGGCCCTCTGGTTTCCCCAGAGTACTCGACAGTCCCCTGGGCCTTGCTCACCTTAGATTCCCTTTTAGAGCCCCTGAGAGGAGGGCCTTTTTATTTAGTGAAAACATTTGTTTACTGAAGTGTTTTTCTTAAAGTATTTTGGGGGTGAAGGGAGCTCTGAAATTCAGTTAGACAACAGAACGGCATTTGAATCAAGGATTCTCTCATTGGAGGGAGTCAAATCACATTTGTGGCATCGACCTTTTTAATAGCTTATAGGAAGAGTTTCACAAACTTGATTCCCCAGCATTGCTTGGATAAAACTCACTTTAGTTGCTGCGAGAGCAAAAATCATCTTGCATTCTGTTAAAAGAAGCTAAAAGGAAAGCAACAATAACAGCCACACCTCTCCTCCCACTCCATGCAATTGTTTTACTGTGTAGAGGCAAAGAATAGAGAGGCCGGAAAGCCGGGAAGTGAATGGGCTTTGAATCTGACAGACCTGGGCTTGGATTTTTTCTTCTTTTTTTTGAGATGGAGTCTTGCTCTGTCGCTCAGGATGGAGTGTAGTGGCGTGATCTCGGCTCACTGCAACCTCTGCCTCCCAGGTTCATGCAATTCTCCTGCCTCAGCCTCCCGAGTAGCTGGGATTACAGGTGCCCATCACTACGCCCGGCTAATTTTTATATTTTTAGTAGAGATGGGGTTTCACCATGTTGGCCGGGCTGGTCTTGAACTCCTGGCCTCAAGTGATCCGCCTGCCTTGGCCTCCCAAAGTGCTGGGATTACAGGCTTGAGCCACGGCGCCTGGCTGGATTCTTTCTTTTTTTGAGACAGGGTCTCCCTCTGTCGCTGAGGCTGGAGGGCAGTGGCACAATCACAGCTCACTGCAGCTTCAATCTCTTGGACTCAAGTGATCCTTCTGCCTCAGCCTCCTGAGTAGCTGGGACTTCAGGTGTGTGCCATCACGCTGGCTCGTTTACTTTTATTATTTTTATTTTTTGTAGAGACAGGGTCTTCCTATGTTGCCTAGGCTGGTCTTGAACTCCTGGGCTCATGCGATCCTCCCACCTTGGTCTCCCAAAGTGCTGGGATTACAGGTGTGGTCACCATGCCCAGTGGGTTTGGATTCCATCTGCTTGAGGATGACCTTGGGCAAACTGCTTTCTCTGAAGCATAGTTTCTTCACGTATAAAGCAGGGGCAATAATACTGACTATATAGTCACTACGTAGAATGACAGTGTAGTATATGAAAAGCTCTTGGCACATAATATGCATTTAGTCAATCACTGTTTATTATAGAGTTTCTGTTTCTGTTTGTTTCTCAGTGGAGGGCTAACAAGAGGTCTCTATCCCCGAAAAGAGGGTGTGGCTTTCATATATTCTACAGTGTAAACAGCAGTAAAATAGTAAAAGCTGTCATACTTTGGAGCACCTTGGAGTGCCTCTGAGGACCCAGAGTGTCCTGCCAGGAAGAAGTGCTCCTCCATGTTGCAAAGCATGCTCCCCAGCAGGTATGTCTAAACTAGACCGTGTGCCATAGGATGCTTCTTGGCTTTCCAGGAGTGGATCTGGGTTACGCTCTGCCTCAGCCCCAGGCGGAGCACCACTGTGGCCTCTGCCCACCACCTGAGCACACCCAGATGAGCCCTATGAGTCACCTAGGAGTCTGCATGTAGTCAGCCTAGACTACAGCCATCTCCTTCCAACCCAGGACGCTCCCCAAACACCAGTCTAGGGCACCCCAGCTTCTTCTTCTGAGACAGAGTCTCGCTCTGTTGCCCAGGCTGGAGTGCAGTGGCGCGATCTCGGCTCACTGCAAGCTCCGCCTCCTGGGTTCACACCATTCTCCTGCCTCAGCCTCCCGAGTAGCTGGGACTACAGGCGCCTGCCACCGCGCTCGGCTAATTTTTTGTATTTTTAGTAGAGATAGGGTTTCACTGTGTTAGCCAGGATGGTCTCGATCTCCTGACGTCGTGATCCGCCCGCCTCGGCCTCCCAAAGTGCTGGGATTACAGGTGTGAGCCACCGTGCCCGGCCTGGGCACCCCAGCTTCTTAATCCATTCAGGCCACAGCTGACTCTGAATTGCACAGCTAATTCTTTTTTTGTTTTTTTTTGAGGCAGGGTCTTGCTCTGGCATCCAGGCTGGAGTGCAGTGGTGCGACCTGGGCTAGGCAGCCTCTGCTTTCCAGGCTCAAGCCATCCTCTTGCTTCAGCCTCCCAAGTAGCTGGGACTACAGGCATGCACCACCAGGCCCAGCTAAGTTTTTTGTAGAGATCAGTTCTTGCTATGTTGCCCAAGGCTGGTCTTGAATTCCTGGGCTCAAACAATCCTCCCATCTTGGCCTCCCAAAGTGCTGGGATTACAGGCGTGAGCCATCTGCCTAACCTTATTTACTGTTTTTAATTAAAATAACACAGGGCCAGGTACCTTGGCTCATTCCTGTAATCACAGCACTTTGGGAGACCAAGGTAGGAGGATAGCTAGAAGCCAGGAGTTTGAGGCCAGCCTGTGCAACATAGCAAGACCTCATCTCTACTAAAAATAATTTTTTTTTTTTTCTGAGTAGCCGGGATTACAGGCGTGGGCCACCATGCCTGGCTAAGTTTTGTATTTTTAGTAGAGACGGGCTTTCACCATGTTGGCCAGGCTGGTCTTGAATTCCTGGCCTCAAGTGATCTGCCTGCCTCCCAAAGTGCTGGGATTACAGGCTTGAGCCACCGTGCCCAGCCTTAACAGTATTTTTTTTAAAAAATTAGCCAGGCCTGGTGGCGTGGGCCTGTAGTCCCAGCTACTTGGGAGGCTGAGGTGGAAGGACTGCTTGAGCCCAGGAGTTGGAGGTTGCTGTGAGCTATGATTGTGCCACTGCACTCCAGCCTGGGCAAGAGTGAGACCTTTTCTCAAAAATAAATAAAATAGGCTGGGCGCAGTGGCTCACGCCCATAATCCTAGCACTTTGGGAGGCCAAGACAGGAGAATCACTTGAGGTCAGGAGTTTGAAATCAGCCTGGCCAGCATGGTGAAACCCTGTCTCTACGAAAAAAAACCCCAGAAAAATTAGCTGGGCGTGGTGGCACATGCTTGTTGTAATCCCAGTTTGGGAGGCTGAGGCAGGATAATTGCTTGAACTCAGGAGGCGGAGGTTGCAGTGAGCCTAGATGATGCCACTGCACCCCAGCCTGGGTGAAATCAAGACTCTGTCTCAAAAAAAATAAAAAATAAAAATAAATAAAAATAATACTGTAGTAGGATCTCATTTTTGTAAACATTTTTCATTTCTTGATAGCCATCCATGTGGTCTTCTGTCTGTATATATGTCTAGAATGTTTACCTAATGTCAAAGATAGGTATTAGGACTTCAGTTTTTAAATTTCTTTGTGCTTTTCTGAACTCCTCAGATGCTTTATAATGAGCACCTTATTCTTGCAAAACTCAGTGGTCTAAAAAATTAACAAAAATGAAAATAGTTTTTAGTAACTATGGAACAACGTAAATAGCCTTACATCTGAAGTTACTTGCTTTACTAAATAGAAGAATGTCTACCTGGCCTGGTGTGGTGGCTCACGTCTGTAATCCCAGCACGTTGGGAGGCTGGGAGGTTGAAGCAGGCAGATCAATTGAGGCCAGGAGTTCAAGACCAGCTTGGCCAACGTGGTGAAACTCCACCTCTACTAAAAATACAAAAATTAGCCGGGCATGGTGGCACATGCCTGTAATCCCAGCTACTTGGGAGGCTAAGGCATGAGAATTGCTTGGACCTGGGAGGCAGAGGTTGTGGTGAGCCAACATTGCACCACTGCACTCCAGCCTGGGCAACAGAGCGAGAGTCTGTCACAAAAAAAAAAAAAAAAAAAAGAATGTCTGCGTGAAAATTTGTTCTGTTCTTTGAGATACTAGAAATGTAGATACCAACATATTGGGTTTAATGGCAAAAACCACAATTACTTTTGCACCAACCTAAAATAATTGACAAGTGGCAACTTAAGAGCAGCTTTCTGTTCTTTCTACATAATGTCAAGATATGGGAACAATCCTGAAGACAGGCAGTCTGAAAATTACTTATGAGTGATCCACAGAATGTTTCTAAAGGAAAAGCAAGAATCTTCAGTTGCCCAAAAGATGGAGGAGGCCTGAGAATTCTTACAGTGGTTTAGAATGTGTTCCTCTGTGCTGGAAGATAGCTTGAAAATACTTTGCTGTCTTTGTAATCTTTACACATCTATGATTGCTATAAAGTGAGCTTTGTTCTCTATTTCTAGAACCATCATATATTAGAATGAGGACTATCTCAATTCACAGGTCTATTATTTCTTGGGGGTGGGTGTCAGAGGGCATATGGCATTAGAAGCAGCTCTATATACAACTGAAAACAGTCTTGTAGCTATTTAGGATCTGGGAAGTAGGTGTACAAGTTAACTACCCCCACCCCCAAAAAAGAAAAAAGAAGAGGACTTTAACTTTGAAAGTGATCATGAGGGCCAGACGCGGTGGCTCATGCCTGTAATCCCAGCGCTTTGGGAGGCCGAGGCAGGTGGATCACCTGAGGTCAGGAGATTGAGACCATCCTGGCCAACACGGTGAAACCCCGTCTCTACTAAAAATACAAAAATTAGCCAGGTGTGGTGGTGGGCGCCTGTAGTCCCAGCTACTTGGGAGGCTGAGGCAGGGGAATCGCTTGAACCCGGGAGGCAGAGGTTGCAGTGAGCTAAGACTGCGCCATTGCACATTGCAATCCAGCCTGAGCAACAAGCGCGAAACTCTGTCTCAAAAAAAAAAAAAAAGTAATATATAATAACTAAAAGTGAAAGCATAAGGGGGCAAGCAGAACGTTAGATGCCGCTCTCCTGGAGGTAATCAGAGGGGCCATTGAGTGGGGTGATTATTGTGGGAGGAAGCCTGCAGGTGAACCAGGTGGTTATTGTTAACTGGTGTTTGGACTGAGGAAGATGGGTGGAACCCGGAGAGGAGACGAGGCTACCTGGACGTGGGGGCGGGGACGGGGACGGGGGAGGACACAAGGCCTTTACTGAAAAAAACATCAGGTCCCTCTGGCGGAGTTTTAGCTGCTGCCTCAGCACTTTAGTCATCTCTGTAGTTGAGCAACTCTGATGTGTCACAATGTGTTTACATATCTTTGTCTTCAACACACTGAGCAGGCTCCCTTTTATAAATTGTCATTATCTTCTCTATAGCTACCCCAGGGTATATGGTAGGCATTCAAGAAAGGTTTGTTAAAGGAGAGTTACAATTCCAGTCTACTTTACAGTGTACACGTTAACCAAATTGTTTGGTGAACCTGTAAACTTTTCTTTTTTTTTTTGAGACGGAGTTTCACTCTTGTTGCCCAGGCTAGAGTGCAGTGGCGTGATCTGGGTTTACTGAAACCTCCACCTCCCGAGTTCAAGTGATTCTCCTGCCTCAGTCTCCCAAGTAGCTGGGACTACAGGCGCCTGCCACCACGCCCAGCTAATTTTTTGTATTTTTAGTAGAGACAGGGTTTCACCATGTTAGTCAGGCTGGTCTCCTGACCTCAGTTGATCCACCCGCCTCGGCCTCCCAAAGTGCTGGGATTACAGGCATGAGCCACCACACCCGGCTGAACCTGTAAACTTTTCAGTGTTAGTTTTCTTTGCTCCCAGTTGATGATACTTTATAACCATATTGCAGATATATACATATATATATATACACGCACATACATATGTGTTTCTCAAGAATCTCCACATTCTTGAGAAAATACAACTAAAAGGCATTTAGTTTATCACATTAATTTAAGGTCTTCTGACCAACTTATTTCTTATTTTTTGAGACAGTGTCTCTCTCTGTCACCTAGGCTGGAGTGTAGTGGTGCAGTCATAGCTTACTGCAGCCTCAAACTCCTGGGCTCAAACAATCCTCTCCCCTCAGTCCTCGAGTAGCTGGGACTACAGGCACATGCTACCATGCCCAGCTAATTTTATTTTATTATTATTTTTTGTAGAGACAGAGTCTCACTATGTTGTCCAGGCTGGACTCGAATCCCTAGGCTCAAGCAATCCTCCCGTTTAGCCTTCCAAAGTGCTGGGATTACAAGCATGAGCCCCTGCACCCAGCTGACCAACCTATTTCAGAGACCTTATATATTGTAATATACACTGAAAAGTGTTGAAAAAAATTGTCCATTGCACAAACAATAACTAAATTTAAAAAGAAAAATATATGCACAAGCCTGTCTTTTCATGAAATCATTTTTTTGCATAATTTCCAGTTTTTATTTTTTTATAATTTTATCATTATCATCATACATTAGATGTAATTTGTGTTTTTTTGTTGATAATTATAGCATTATCATTCTCCTTGTTGTGTAGACTTCCTTATTACAATTTTAAATGATATTTTGCTATGCCAATTATGTTGATTTACTGTAATTTAACAGCCCAGCCCACCATCATTGGACATTGGTGGTTTCTATTGTTCATTATTAGATATAGGCAGATAGTGAAGTGCTGCCTCACACCTAGTCATCCACTGTAATCTAACCTCCAGTCGTATCTTTCCATTGAAACAGCTCTGGCCAAGATAAGCAGTGGTCCTCTACTTAATGAACATCATCAGTTCTTACCTTAATTGAAATTAGGTAAGACCTCCTTGAAATTCCATGTTTTTGGCCTCTCCCTCTTTCCTGAAGTTTGTTCTTTCCTTGGCTTTTTGGACACTCTCCTCCAGAGGCGTTTCCTTTCTGGCAGCTCCTCTTTGGTCTCTGTTCTGGCGACTCAAGTCTGCTCCCTAAATATTGGCATTCCCAGAGATGAGTCCTGTCCTTAGTCCTCTCTTGGCTTAATCTACATCACGTCTCTGAATGTGGGATTGTCCCCTCCCAAGACTTCAACTTTTATGATACATTGATGATACCCAAATCACTCCCTCCATCTCAAATCTCTCTACTCAAATATTCATTAGTGCCTAGCACATAGGAGACACTTGATACATGTTTGTTAAATTACTGAACATCTTCACCTGGATGACTCATAGCACTTGAAAATCAGTCTATAACTAAACTATCCTTCTTCAAGCTCCTCCCAAGATCTGCTCCCGCTCCTGTGTTCTGTTTTGATAAAAGCCACCGTCATCTCCTTTAAGTAAGCCAGAAACCTGAGAGTCAGCGTAGGCTCACTTCCCTCTCGCGTCTCCCCATATCTAGTCAGGCAGTCATCCAGCCTGCTGATCTACTTCCTTAGTTTCTCTAGAATCTGACTCCCTTTTGTCTAACACTGCCTAACTTCACGGCCACGTCATCTCTCACCTGTATTCCCACAAAAATGCATTTTTTGCCAGTCTTGTCATTCTTACTAACATTCTCCTCCCCCACAACCCGTCTCCCACCAACTGTCAAATCCATCTTTATACTTGCCTGGGCAACTTCACCTCCTGGCACCTCAAGAGTAAGCCTGCTGCCTCTTCATTCCTTACATCTCTCTGTGTTATTTATTCCCCTTACCTGGAAGGCTTTTTTCCTTCTTTGTGTCTTAAAAACGCATTCCAACCTCTCCTTTAGAATGTATAAGCAACCCCATCTCTGGAAAGCCTTCCCTAACTCTCTCCTGCTAGACCACTCTGAGCCTGCCAGGAATCTCAGTACTTACACAGTTTATCATTACTTGTTGATTGTCTACTGCAATAGACTGAGTTCCCTGAAGCAGGATCCTGAGTATTTTATCAAGGAGTTGACAGAGGTGTTCAGTAAGTACCTGTTGAGTAGAAGACTTTTTTTTTGTTGTTTTGAGACGGAATCTCGCTCTGTCACCAGGCTGGAGTGCAGTGGTGCAATCTCATCTCACTGTAACCTCTGCCTCCTGGGTTCAAGCGATTCTCCTGCTTTCAGCCTCCTGAATAGCTGGGACTACAGGCGTGCACCACCACGCCCAGCTAATTTTTGTTATTTTTAGTAGAGACTGGGTCTCACCATGTTGGCCAGGATGGTCTTGATTTCTTGACCTCGCAGTCTGTCTGCCTCGGCCTCCCAAAGTGCTGGGTTACAGGCGTGAGCCACCGCGCCCTGCTGAGTATAAGTTCTGTGGATAAACACATTCTAGGAGTGGGGTTAAAATGTGCAAACCCACATGTGAAGAAGATGACTAATAAATTGCTTCTCCAAAGAGTTGTATTGATTTACACTGCCACCAGCAAAAAAGCCAGTATATCAACTGAACCATGTTTCTAACAACCATTTACTGAATGCTTATCATCTGTCAGGTGTTGTGCCAGAAGAATGGAGCTTCTGTCTATAAATATTTCATCATTTTGAGTAGTGCAGTCCAATAGAACTTTCTGCAGTGATGGAAATATTCTATATTTACACTGTCCAATAGGGTAGCTATTAGCCACATGTGGCCTCTGAGCCCTTGAAATGAGACAAGTGTGACTGAGGAACTGAATTTGTCATTTCCTCTAATTTTAGTTAATTTACATGTAAATGTAAACACTCACTGGTGGCAAGTGGTCATCTTATTGAACAGTGCAACTCTAGAGAGAAAAAAGGAAATCAGTCAGTAGATGTAACTGCCACATTTTGGATTATTTTTTAAATGTTAGTGGCTCTAAGCCCACATCACTGAGGTGTGGCCAGCTCTCGAGTGCTATCATTTGTATTAGTCAGCACCACCTAATTTGGGAAATATTTTATTTTTTCCTTTTTTTTGATTAAAACAATTTTAAAAAAATAGAGATGGGGTCTCACTATGTTGCCCAGACTGGTCTCAAACTCGTGGGCTCAAGTGATTCTCCCGCCTTGCCCTCCCAAAGTGTTGGGATTACAGGCATGAGCCACCATGCCTGGTCAGATTTGGGAAACATTTTATAAATAGGTGCTTAGATTAGGAAAGCAACGCCTTACATCAGGAATACAACCAAAATCTCTAAGTCTGGAGACTTGAGGCAAAGTGGGAAACGTTACTCACAGTGCTTTTTATCCAGACTTAGTTACTCCAAAGGAGGCCAGAAGCCTAACACTTCTGGAGAGGCATCTACTGGACTTGTTTTTCCACGAAACTGCTAGACTTGTTTTGATCAGGCAGGAAGTGAAGCAACTTTTCAGGGAGAGAGCCCAGCATCTGCATCTCCTCTGGGGCAAACCACACCTTTTACCTTCTAGTTGTGAGCCTAGGTCGAGTTTTGCTTTCCAATTAAGAGAAGAGCAGGGCAGGCAAAACTATTCTCTTACAAGATGGTTTTTTAAGATTTCAAACCCAAGGTTATATTTTTAATCGGTACTTGTTTGGATTCTCCAAATTAATTTGTATGCTCTTAAAATAAAGACACTTACCTCACTGCACAGTTCTTTGCACATAGAGGACTTCGAAACGAATAAGCACACTGAGTTGCATTACATGAATCCTGTCAGATAAGCACTTGTGACCTACTGGCAACCTTTTATAAGCTGATGATGGGAGAGGAGTTTCAATCTCTTTATTGGAGTTGTTGGAAGTGTGCCAAAGAGATAACCTGCAGTATATTGTCCTGAAAAGTCATGTTTTAATATTTAATACGAACATCTTATACCCTCGGAATTCGGGTAGGCAGTTGTTGGGCTGAGAAATCTGGGGTGCAAGGCCGTGTATGTGCTGGTTGGCCGGCCAGGCCTCTAGGCAGGACCCAAAACTTTGAGGTTTTCCCAGTTCGACTCTTCGTAAGAGAGCTGAAGCTGCCTGTGTGAGGCCCTGCGAACCTCGCCAAAAAGTCTTCCTACAGGATGCCCCCGCGACCTCACCGGGGAAACACCGCGGACACTCGGGCCAGCAGCGTCCGGAGCTCACTCCAGGTCTCCAAACTTGCAGCGCTTCCCAGAGCGCGCGCGCTCGGAGCGGGACCTGCTTGCTCCAGTGCACGCCGCGGAGCGAACCATCGGGCTGGCGGGGGTGGAGGGGTGCAGGCGTGGGGGCTTCGGGCCTTCGGCTTCTCCTGCCGCCGCCGCCGCCTCCCGCCCCCGGCCAGGAGTCGCACGTGACGTGGTTCGCTGCGGGAGCCTCGGAGGCGCGGCGCCGGCGAGCCCTTCCCCGGCAGGCGCTTGGGTGGTAGCGGCCAATTTGAGAGTTTCCCGGGCCGGGCGGCCGGCGGGGAGGCGCAACGCTCGGGTCGGGGGCGGGCCGACGACGCCGCCGCCGCCGCCGCGGGAGGAGGGACAAAGGGGTGGGTCCCCGCGGGTCGGCACCCCGGCGGCTGGGGCTGCGGGTCAGAACACTGTCCGGTGGTGCCCAGGAGGAGTAGGAGCAGGAGCAGAAGCGGGGCCCGGAGCTGCGCGCCTACGCGGGACCTGCGTCCGAGATGCCGGTGCGAGGAGACCGCGAGTTTCCGCCCCGGCGAGAGCTGTCAGGTTTGCTCCGTGTAAGCGCCTCCTTGCGCCGCGCGGTTGGGAGGGGGGTCGCTAGCGTGAGCGTGGGAGCGCTGAGGGCTCTGCTCGCGTGCTGCACTGAAATTGTTCCCCGACGCGCCGTAGGAAGCTGGGATTCTCCCACCGGACGTGGGATGCAGGGGAGGGGTGGGTTTCACCGTCCAGGCTGATGGCTCGTGGCCTCCGGTGCTCCTGGAACCTTTACTCTGAAGTCACTTGGGCTGGAGATTAAGGCGCGAGTAGGGGACACTGTCTTGAACCCGGTGTCCTGTATTTCTGCTGGCTTGGAGGCATCTCGTGTCTGTTGTGTCGCTTCCGTGTCTTTGTGTTTTCCTTCTCTATTTGAAACCACATTCGATATTGATGCAAAGTTACAGGCTTGTGTACGTGAGAGAA
Organism: Hylobates moloch; assembly: GCF_009828535.3. NCBI lineage: Eukaryota > Metazoa > Chordata > Mammalia > Primates > Hylobatidae > Hylobates > Hylobates moloch. The sequence continues at coordinate 42,181,941 of NW_026652285.1, forward strand.
ACTGAAAACTCATCACAGAGCAGAATTCCTTTTCCTTTTCAATCAGCTGCGTCTGTAATATAAGTAAAAGCTTTTTTTTTTTTTTTTCCAGTAGGGAATGGGGATGGAGATTTGGAAGGACCCACAAAAGAGGAGTGTGATGAATGCTTTGTATTCTAGTACTGTCCTACCTGTCACCAGTTCATTTTATTTTATGTCTTCATTTGTCAAGTTTCTGCTTTTACACGGTAGTTTAAGTTATAAATAATCAGGGGTTTCTACCACAGGGTTTTAACATTCTTGAAATGTGGACAAACTTGGGAGTGAGTGCTCCCGCGCTTAGTAATGGAATACAGCCTCCCACCTCTATTTCAGCTTCAGTTCTTAGGCTAGGCTGCTTTTCTGGCAGCTGTCTGGCCTTAGTAATGATGGTTGTTTTTTTCCCTGAAGTTCTCAGCGGAGAGTCATCCCATGATAGAAACTGCCTTGCGCTCCTCACTCCGGCTCTCAGCCCGGGGAATCCCAGCGGGGAGGAGGGAGGGAGGCCGTTTTCTTCAGCTCCCCAGGTGGTCTGTGCTGGGTGTGCTGACGGTCCTTTTGGGAAAACAGGTCCACCTTTGCCTGCATAATTCAGAAAGAGATGTAATTTTCTGAGAGCGCACACCTAGGCAGGAGATCGCTTGAAGTGAGAAATTCGTAGTGGTAAATGTATTTGTAGCAAAGTACCACTGCATATCCTGCTTGAGAGAATGAAATTTTATTATTCAGTAAGTTTTCATGAACAGCTCCACTTCAGTGTGGGGATTACGCAGATGGGCAAGAGCGTGGCTCTGTCACACAGTCCCGTTGGGAAAGCCTGCAAGTCATTAAGAATCCGATGAGTGCCATTTAGAAATATGGACAGGGTACTGGAGCTTCCTCATTGTGGGGAGATGGCAGAAGCGGAGGTGCTTTACTAAAGCACCGGTGGCTTTTGAGGTGTTTCTTGTGGTTTTTCAGAGCTACTTCTGCAGTGGGGCCACTTTAGTTCTTTTCAGAGCTACTTATGCAGATTGATGAAGAAAGGGAACATTTCCCCTCTGAAATGCTGCTGTTACTTTTTCAGTACCGTCCAGCTATTATAATACTGAATGAGCCCCTACTCCTGCCAGTCACTGTGGGGGATACAAAGATGAACAAGATTCAATTTCTCCATTTAGGAGTCTAGTGGACCTGAAACTGTTAGACTTTACTCTGCAATCTCTGTCGGGATTCCTGAGACTGAGGGAGGGAATGTATGATGCCGATGCACACTCTGCAATACAGAAATTTAGCCAAGAGTGGGATTGGTCCTATATGCATTCCTTTCAGGGGATTCTTGCTGGGAATAAAGGGCATTTGAACAGATACCTCACCGAGCAAGCTACTGTAGAAAATGGGGCTAGTAATGCGTCCACCTCACCGGGCTGAGTGAGGTCTGAATGAAAGGACGTAGAGTACAAGGCATGTGGTGGATGCTAAGTAAATGGTACCTAGTAATATGAACCAAACGGGTGCTGAAAACTCTTAAGTGCCGGGTCCTGGATCGATAAGGGAGGTGAGATCTAAAGATACAAGTAGGAGGTGCCAGGTAGGTGTCCGGGAAAAAAACTGAAAGAGTTGTTGTTCACACTCTGTTGAAAGGCCTTGAAGGCCATAACGAAGCTTTGGGTGGGGGGAAGTCATAGAAATCCCTAATGTATTAAATGACTTGACTTTCCCTCCAAAGGAAGCGAACTAGTTTCCCAGTAAATATCCCACCCCATAACTATTTTTGAGGCATTCATAGGCTTAAGACCAATGAATTTTTACATCACCCCCGGGGGAATTGCATTTGCAATGACTTCTGCCTGCATTTAACTTTTGATCTAGTTCTTTGTACACTGACAAAAGTTCACGGCCAACCATTTCTCTTCAGGACATGTGTGAGAACTTTCTGCATACTGCTGAAGGCAAGGGAGATTTTGAGGTTAGCAAGGTTTTCCCTCCTTAAGAAGGTTATCTTTTTACGAGACACAAGTTCTTGAAACTAGGCGGGGCCACTTTAGTCCTGTGTGCAATAATATGTGTAGTAATATAAATAGTAATTTAAAAAGTCATGCAGACTTGGTTGGGGAGAGGCATGAAGTGTGGGTGTGGCGGGGGCGGGGTGAAGCGGTAGAAGGGTTCGCAATCACTGCTGAAACTTTCAACATATTCTACCAACAATATGAGCCACCAGGGAATTCCTTGCCTTATCTCTAGAACGAATCCCATTAAGCAGTTGCGGCTACAGATGAATTTATCTAGGTTGAGAGCTGATTCTCAATAACATGCCTCATTGATTTGACTCTAAGCAGTAATCAGGGGCCCAACAGTTGTTGGCCCAACCAGCCTTGATTTTCCAGAGAAGGTGATTTGGTATATGGTAGTATCTGAGGGTAGTATCTGAGATTGCCCCAGACGGGAGTGGAGGGAAGCAGAACAGTTTTCTCTGGCGTTTTACTGAGTTTATGTCTTGATCCTAAATCCAAGGGTTAGGGTCAGAAACATAGACTCAGAGGTTAGATTTAACACCCATTTAGTGGGTTAAACACATCAATGGTTATGTGAACTTTGTTAAGGTTAAAAAAACTATTTAGGGCCTATTTCACCCTCATAGGAATTTTTGCAATCAGCCTTTTTAGTAGATGCCCATATAGAAAGTGAATTTGGGAGGGTCTAAGGTGCTATTACTATTAAAACTTTTTGAAAAGACTATGTGATAGCAATGGGAAAAACATTCAGACATGAAAATCCAATATGCAGTATTGCAATAGCTAGTTTTAATTTTATATTTGTTTTTGTTTTTTTTTTGGGAGATGGAGTCCTGCTCTGTTGCCCAGGCTGGAGTGTGGTGGGGCAGTCTTGGCTCACTGCAACCTCTGCCTCCCAGGTTCAAGCGGTTCTCCTGCTTCAGCCTTCGAAGTAGCTGGGATTACAGAAGTGAGCCATCGTGCCTGGCCACTAGTTTTAATTTTGGATGGTACCTAGGAAAGCAGTTGAGCTAGTATGCTGCATACATTCTAGTGTGAGAGGCAGAGTTCCAGGTTGGAGAGTGTCTGCTTCCACTTTTTCCATTTGATTAGGAAAAGCACTTCTTAGAACTGGGTGACTGACAGCTAGAGCCCCAGAAGACCTGCACAAGCTGGGGCAATGGCTACCCATAACAGTGACGGTTCCATTTTGTTTTTTAAAGGGATTCATGTCTCTATCATCCAGCTGGCCATTAAACAACCAAAGCTTCATCATCCTAGATAACCTGTGAGCTCTCAGAGGAGACAGTGTAAGGACTGTCATACCCCCAAAATACCTAATCATTTAATAAAGCATTTTCTTTACCTTTTATGCTATCCCCAAAACAGTGCTTTCCAAAGTCTGGTATACAGACAGACTTACAGGTGGTGCAGAGAGATATATATTCTATTTTTCAATTATGATGCATGAATATTATACGTTAGGAATAAAAACAGAAAACCAGCTACCACATCCATTTATTTCATGGCTAGATTGCTTAGAATGAGACAAAAATAAATATTAAGTAAAGCAGTGAGTTTGCTTTAAGGAAAATTATCAACTCTGGGAATGAGTAATATGAGGCTAAGGCAAAAATGGTAAAGCTAGCCCTTGACATTTGAGGTGTGCATAATACTGCTTAAAATATGAGTGTGGTGCTTACTTATAGAGAACCTGGTATACCTCGACCATGCCTTCAAGAAAGTCAAACACAGAATGGCCCAGAATAGCCAGAAAAGTTGAATTTGATGGACTTTCTGTCTTAAGCGTGTGCATCCTGCTCTTATCCACTCAGATCTCTTAGATGTGGTTGCAGACAGTGTATTTGTAGAGCTAGCTGTTTGTTTTAATGTCTGGCCCAATTCTCATTCCTTTCTCTGCTTCCACAAGCCATTCTGCAGTTTTTAAAAGTCTGTTGGTATGACATTTTTGATATGATAGAGTGATAGGAGAGGAAGTATTTTGGCACCGATGAAGGGCATCACTCTATTATCAAGTGACTCTTGCTCATGATTCATTGCCGAAGAATGTGGACAGCCAAACAGCCTCACCTGTAAACGCATTTAATTTCTGAAAGTCTTTCGGAAGAATGCCAACTGGATGAGTTGTTTTTTTTTTTTTTTTTTTTTTTTTTAATATGAAGCTTGTATTGGTCTGTAAAATAGGCTTTAACAAGGATTTTCGTAGGAACAGGAAGCCTTGAGGTAGAAAACAAGTATCCCTGCTTTGACCTAGAGAGATGCATGCTCATGGCAGGCAAATGAATCAAGGAGAAGAGAAAATACTGTTTCAGTAGACTCTAGTGATGTGTGTGTTCACACCATTTATGAGAAATCCTAAGCTTTCAATTAGTAACTTGTACTTTAGTCATTTCAAATCAGCACAGATATTTGTTTAGTGCCTCTGCCAGAGGGTTAAAGTTAAATCAGGTTTTTTAACCTGAAAAACATAATGTAGCTTTCCTTAACCATTTACACACCGTTGTGTATTGCAGACCATAGTCAGATACATTTTGTTATAATGAATGTTTATTTTACTTTTTAGCTCAATTAGAATATCAGTGGTTATGGTTTCTATTTTATTTCTCTTCCTACAGTTACTGTATGGGGGTGCAGTAACAGCAGTGGTGGTGAAAGTAAATTTCTTTTCTTTTTCTTTTTTTGAGACGGAGTCTCGCTCTGTTGCCCAGGCTGGATGGAGTGCAGTGGCGCAATCTTGGCTCACTGCAAGCTCCACCTCCCGGGTTCATGCCATTCAGCCTCCCGAGTAGCTGGGACTACAGGCGCCCGCCACCACACCTGGCTAATTTTTTGTATTTTTAGTAGAGATGGGGTTTCACTGTGTTAGCCAGGATGGTCTCGATCTCCTGACCTTGTGATCCACCCGCCTTGGCCTCCCAAGTGCTGGGATTAGAGGTGTGAGCCACCGTGCCCAGCTGAAAGTGAATCTCTTAATGGATCTTCCATGAATCAAATATTTGTGTTTTAGGAAGTTAGGCTGACCAAAAGATTTCAAATCATACCTTTAATCATGGCAAAGATCTTATGTCACATTCTTGAGTGCACACGTTCACTAAATTTTACCTATGTGTGTATGTGAACATGGACTTCAGAATTAATTAGTGTGGTAATTATTATTTCTATTGTAGACTTTAATCGGCCATATTAAATATATGCATTATGTTCACAGAGAAAACATGGTGGTGTCATCTTTGGAAACTTTATAGTATGCCCTAAATTATAGATACCCTATATAACTATGGTACTAAACACACGAGTTAGTGACAAGTCAGGCATTTGGAGGGAATGTTTGTAACCCATGGTGGGAGAGAGTTATTAGCATAGTTATTCTTACTGGTAGATAACAGTTATGACTGTAATGAAGAGAATGTGACTAAAATCCAGTTATGCCTTTGCCATCGTATTAAAAGCTTTGATGAAGATGTGAGAACATTGCAGATACTTTGGATTTTGTCACTTGAGTTGAAGGTAAATAGAGAAAACAGTACTTTATAGTCATCAGTAGGAATTAATGAACTCTTCCAGGACATGTAGCTTCAAGGACCTTCTAGGTTCTTCTGAGGGGGAAATAATGTTCCACTTGGAGCCGTTTTTTCCATTTGTTGAGAGTCATTTGTTTTCAGAGTATTGAAGGAAGTGTTCCGAGTTCTAGGTTGTGTTTCTTTGATGCCTTATAAAGCCGAGCACACCTGAGACCCTGGGTGGAGCTCTGTAATAGGAACAGGAGGAGTAAGTAATGTAGGTTTCCAGAGACAATCATTCCGCTCTCAGTCCTTGGAAGACGGTTCCTAGGTGTATATGGCAAAGCAGATGGAATTATTTGAGGGAATTAATTAGCAAAACTAAACATTTCTGTTTTTGAAAGGAATGAATCATTTGGAAGGAACTTCCTGGTGAGCTCAGTTTTAGCAGCCTGGTTTCTCCCTTACCCTTCTGCAGTCTGGCTGAATCAATTGTGTTCTTGCCTGTGATTGGTGAGGATGCACATGCTAGTATTTATTCTAGCCCTTATCACTTCCCATCAGCCCTGAGCCCTTCCCTGGTCTGAGTCATCTTGGTAACCCCAGAAGCTAACAGAGCACCAAACACATCCACTAAACATTGGACTGACTTGATTTGGGGCAGGCTTGTTGTATAAGCTAGTAGGAATAAGAGACTAATTGAGAAATTAGGACAGTGGATTCCTGACATTTATATAGTGAGTAGATGATCGTTTGTTAGAATTGCGAATTTCATCCAGAAAATTTTGTCCAAAAAAAATTATAGAATTTCATCCAGACCATTTTTGTAACGGCGTGGAAGCAGCATTAGCTGCACCACTGATTAGCTGGGTGGCTTTTGCTGTCTTGTGACTCTAGTTTTCAATTTCTTTATTTTTTTATTTTTATTTTTATTTTTTTTGAGATGGAGTCTAGCCCTGTCACCGAGGCTGGAGTGCAGTGGCCCAATCTCAGCCCACTGCAACGTGTGCCTCCCAGGTTCAAGTGATTCTCCTGCCTCAGCCTCCCAAGTAGCTGGGATTACAGGCATGTGCCACCACGCCCTGCTAATTTTTTGTATCTTTAGTAGAGACGGGGTTTCACCATGTTGGCCAGGCTGGTCTCGAACTCCTGACCTCGTGATCCGCCTGCCTTGGCCTCCCGAAGTGCTGGGATTACAGGCATGAGCCACCGCGCCTGGCCTAGTTCTCAGTTTCTTTATCAGAAAATGAGTAGTTACAGTTGATCATCTCAAAGTCTTTTGTGCTTAAGATTCTGAGGGTTTTGAAGTCTGAGTATAAAGCCTAGAGAACATTCTAAATTATTTCTATTGGTTCTTATCATCTTAAAATGTTTTTGTGCTCCTTAAACTACGTTTGTGTTTTCCCTTTCTTTCTTTCTTTCTCTTTCTTTCTTTCTCTCTCTCTCTTTCTTTCTTCTTTTTTTTTTTTTTCTAGAGATCCAGTGGATTCTCTCTGAAAAGCATTTTTTAAAAAGACAAACAGAGCCCAAGAGTGGCTGGTAGTTGTTTTGCTCATGAAGTGATGGAAAGATCTATTATTCAGTTGCAGCTTAAATTATGTACCAGCACCACGTGTGCTGGATTCTCTTCCTTACTTTGCAGGCTAAGCCAGCAACTGCAACCATCTTGCAGAGCTTCTTGAGAATCCTTCTTCCTCTTCCTCTTCCTCTTCCTCTCCACCCCCCATGGACTTCTCCCCCGGCCTCATTGCCTGTGACACACGCTTGCAAGGAGGGGCAGGCCTGCAGCTGGGAGCCCTTTCTGATTTTGTTCTTCACAAATGTGTTGAAGATGAGCCTACTGGTCACTACTGCAAAAAACCACATTGTTCACTGGTGTAAAATCACTGCTGTCATCTGAGTTTCAGCATAACTTCAGGCATGTTGGAGTTTTTCAACATCACCTCAGGCAGAGCACTTTGCCTTCCTTGGGCTGGTCTGTTTAGTGTCTGGGTGAGTTTTAAGAGGGGAGAGAGATTGTGGCATCTTAGACGCTCACTGAAATTTTCCAGAAATGGAACTGGATACATTTGTGCGTTTCCTTCTGGTGTTATTGTTAAAGCCTAAAAACAAGGGCAAGTGGCAACACATTGAAATGAAGAGGCCCCAAGTTTGCAACACATTGAAAGGAAGAGGCCCCAAGTTCATTTTGAGCCTAAATTGAATTTTAATCAAAGGTCTGGGAGAAATATTTAGTCTACTTATACTATTTAAGTGCACAATTTGGCAGATGACTTTGGGCAGTGAAGGATCTGGAAGAGGCAGAAAAGGTAGACTCAATTTGCCAGACTTAGAGCTGAAAAAATTTGCCTGGTATGTTTCCATGAAGAAAATTTTCCTGTAGAAGCAGTGGCATGACCTCTGTTACAAGTCTGCATATTGATAATGAAGATTTTTCTGTGTTATCAATTTCATTGAATTTATATATATGTATATACATATACACACACACAAATCTCAAGTAGAGTGCTTGATGAATTTCTTTTTTTTTTTTTTTTTTGAGATGGAGTTTCATTCTTGTTGCCCAGGCTGAAGTGCAGTGGTGCCATCTCAGCTCACCACAACCTGTGCCCTCTGGGTTCAAGCAATTCTCCGGCCTCAGCCTCCGGAGTAGCTGGGACTACAGGCGCGCACCACCATGCCCGGCTAATTTTGTATTTTTTTTTTTTTTTTTTAGTAGAGACAAAGTTTCTCCATGTTGGTCAGGCTGGTCTTGAACTCCTGATCTCTGGTGATCCACCTGCCTCAGCCTCCCAAAGTGCTGGAATTACAGGCGTGAGCCACTGTGCCTGGCCAGTGAATTTTATTTATTGTGGTAAAGTACATATAACATTAAGTATACCATTTTAACCATTTTAAAGTATAAAATTCAATGGCATTTAATACACTCACAGTATTTTGTAAACACCATCATCACTCTAGTTCCAGAGGTAGATGAATTTTTACATGAATGTATTCACCTGCATGATTACCACCTAGATTAAAAACTAGAATTTTCCATCGCTCTGGAAAGTTCTCTCTTGCCACTTTTCCAATGATTACCACACCTACCTAAAAGGGAACTTCTCTTCTGACTTCTCTCACCGTGGAACGCTTTTGCTTGAACTTGGGAGAGGACCCATATATAAATAAAATCAACATTTTATGTCTGTCATCTTTCACTCAGCCTAACCTCTGTGAAAATTCATCCATATTTGTTGCGTGAGATTCAGTAGTTCTTTTTTGCCGCTGAGTCGTATTCCATTTATATGCATCTGTCACATTTGGCTTATCTCTTCTGTTGATAGGTATTTGGGTTATTTTCAGTGTTTTTGCTATTATGAATAAAGCTGCCATGAAAAGCACCTACACATTGCCTTGTGGACATGTGCACCCGTTTCTCTTGTGTGAATTCCTAGGACCATAGGTTAGGGATTTTTTTAAAAGCTTATTTTAAATTAAAAAAATATTTTTTGAGACAGTCTCACTCTGTCACCCAGGCTGGAGTGCAGTGGCGTGATCTCAGCTCATTGCGACCTGTGCCTCCCAGGTTCAAGTGATTCTCCTGTCTCAGCCTCCCAAGTAGCTGGGATTACAGGCATGCGCCACTACACCTAGCTAGTTTTTGTATTTTTAGTAAAGACAGGTTTCTCTTCAACTCCTGAGTTCAAGCAGTCTGCCCACCTTGGCTTCCCAAAATGCTAGGATTATAAGCGTGAGCCACCACACCCAGCCAGGTTACGGATGTTTAACATTGATTCTTTACCTCTGAAGTCAGATAAACCTGGGTGTGAATTCTTTTGAACTGCCACTTGCTTGCTTGACCTTGAGCAATTTACCTTTTTCTCGTGTTCGGTTTTCTCAGCTGTAAAATGGGCCTACCCTATCAGTCATGGTTCAATCAAGAAGACATGTCATTCTAGCTATTTCAAGGAGAAGGGGATTCAATACAGAGTATTAATTGCCTTCAGAACAAAGAAAAGGCGAGATGCGCAAAAAATGGAAGACCACCGCTGGCTTTCTGATTTGCCGCAAAAAAAGTTAGAAAGCTGCTGCCACCCAGAGCAGACCCAGAAGGTCTTGACCTTCCACCTTCTCAGCCTCTCCAGCCTTGAGGCTGGTGAAAGGGCAGGGAATCTGGACATGCTGTAAAGCTCACGTCTGAGGAATCCAACTTTTGCCTGCTACTGCTGCTGTCTGTAGGAAGAAGAAAAACAAACGGCTTCTGCTTTCCTTCATCCTTCCAGATCTCAAACACGTGTACCTTGCTGGTAGAACCCTGTTGGCAAGAGAGTTGGGGGATCTCTGGTAGAAACAGAAACTCAGTGCCAGCAAAGAAGAAATGGCATAGATGCCACCTGGGGTTGCTTTGAGGTGCTCAGTAAATGGCAGTGGTTATAATTTATTATTTTCATCATTATTCCTCAAGAACTGCTGCTGCAGTTCAGACTGATTTCTCTCTCTCTCCCCCTTTTTTTTTTCTTGAGATGGGCTTGCTCTGTCACCCAGGCTGGAGTGCAGTGGTGCCGTCACAGCTCACTGCAGCCTTGACTTCCCTGGCTCAAGTGATCCTCTCACCTCAGCCTCCCGATTAGCTGGAACCACGGGCATGCGCCACCACACCTGGCTATTTTTTAAATCTTTTGTAGAGATGAGGTCTGTCTATGTTGCCCAGGCGGGCCTTGAACTCCTGGGCTCAAGCGATCCTCCTACCTCGGCTTCCCGAAGTGCTAGGATTATAGGCGTGAGTCACCATGCTTGGGCACCAGACTGATTTCTTTTTTTTTTTTTTTTGAGACAGAGTCTTGCTCTGTTGCCCAGGCTGGAATGCAGTGGCACAATCTCAGCTCACTGCAACCTCTGCCTCCCGGGTTCAAGTGATTCTCTTGCCTCAGCCTCCCGAGTAGCTAGGATTACAGGCGGGTGCCACCATGCCTAGCTAATTTTTGTATTTTTAGTAGAGGCAGGGTTTCACCATGTTGGCCAGGCTGGTCTCGAACTCCTGACCTCAGGTGATCCGCCCGCCTTGGCCTCCCAAAGTGCTGGGATTATAGGCGTGAGCCACCGTGTCTGGCCCAGACTGATTTCTATAATGCATGTTCATTCTTTTCACTTTATAGTCACATGGATGCCACTGTAAGAGCTCCCTGCCACATAAGGTGTTGTTTTTCTGGAAGGGCCTCTCAGATTCTGCATCTATTGCTCTGTGATTTTAGGTACTTTTCTAAAGGTATAAGCTTGAGAAATTAGTTTTCAAGCCTGTAATTAATGTAGAGCTGAAAGGTGACTTAATTCTAAGAGCTGCTGCTTTAATGTATAATTTTATAGAACCTAATGAGTGTTTTCAAAGTCATTCCACTTTATTATTAATAAAATAAAAGGTAATATATAAATCTGGCCGATAGATGGGGTTACTTTTTTCCCTGTCTTTAACTTCCTTTGTCTTTTGATAAATGAGATGGAAGATTTTTATCATATTTTGTACCTCAAATCTCTCGCGGAGGGAACACTGTAGTCTACCAAAACAGTTGGCAGAAGTGTCTGTCCTATTGTGAGCTTATTTTATGAAACATGAGCTATAATGTAGTGCTTTTTTTTTTTTTTTTTTTTGAGACAGAGTCTCTCTCACACCCGGCTAATTTTTTGTATTTTTTAGTAGAGATGGGGTTTCACCGTGTTAGCCAGGATGGTCTCGATCTCCTGACCTCATGAGCCGCCTGCCTTGGCCTCCCAAAGTGCTGGGATTACAGGCGTGAGCTGCTGCACCTGGCCAATGTAGTGCTTTTAAGACATTTAAAAATCTTGGATCAATGTTGGCAACAGCCTGTCTGTAATGATGTCACACGTGGAAAGAACCGAGTTTTTCTTAACTTTAGAATGTGAATTTTTTCCTCCTTCAAATACTTTTTCCTATAACCCAAATCGTTTTACTTTCCAGGGACCCTACTATTACTGCCCTAAGGTAATTTGCTAGAAACGGAGTGGTCAAGATGTATTGATTAACGTTTTAGGCTTACTTCTGTAGTACTACTTCTGAAGGCTCCTTGCAGAGAAATTTGAAGTGATAAGGAAAGCAAATATTCAAAGTGGAAAGATAAGTATAACCAGTGACTATTTCAGCCACTGGTTTAGCAGTTCAAGTGAGCTGGCTGTTTGTAAATCTTGCTTAGTAAATGAATGTGCTAGAAATATATTGACAGAATTTGGTTTTATCTCTTTTTCTCCAGACTTTTAGTCGGCCAGGGCTAACAATGGATGTCCAAACAGTTTACAGTGGCTGATATACAATGCACAAAGGGCTTCACTGTTTGGAGACTAGAAAATAGAGCCAGAGGGGAGCTTCTTATGGGCATTGACCTAATTCACTCCTTTTGGCAAAAATTCTTGGTTTTAAATCAATATACATATTTCTGACCCAAATATCTATAAATATTTCAGCTAGTAGTGTTACAGCTGGAGGAAGGGACCGGTGGTGTTGCTTTGTGTATTTTTATAAAGTACAGCCTTTATTTTGATTTGACAGTATTCTTTAGAAATAAATTGTCAAGTGAACTAATATTCCACAAAAGTTAGGGAAAGTTAAGAGAGGCAGCTGAAATTCCATCAGTTTCCTCCTTAGTCCCTGGAACCTCCCCACAATCAGGAATTTGTTAGTCACCTGGTTTTTAAAGATAAATTTCTCTGTGGGCGTTTCTGCTGAGAAATGTGGGGAAACAGGACTGAGCTAAAAATAAAATTAGTTCAGGCATTGCTAAACTTCTAAGTATCATGTTTGTGATGTACTTTTTCAGGAAACATAAATTGGCAATGTTTTTGCTCCTTTTTGTTACCACAGAAAGAATATTTGCAGTCAGCATGCACAGCCTGAAAGAATATCTCTCGCCTATTAATAGAACAGAAGGAACATACACTTGTCTGTGTGGGGGAAAAACATCTCATTTGGCTTAGTAGTAAGCTCCAAGTAACAATTGCATTGTTGTTCTGAATTGTCTTTGAGTGTGATTGGATGATTAAATATAAATGTTGACCTGATTGGATTATATCACAGCAATGAACTGTCCTGAATAAACAGCTGTAACATACCACTCCAGACGGTTACCAGACTTAGTAAGCTGGCTTTATATTTAAGTGTTGTAGAAACTGGGATGCTGTCATTTCTGTTTCTCTGTCTCTTTCGTCTGTTCCAATTTGAGATATACTGACTATGTTAGTGTAGTCTGCTACATGGATAGTCCTTTATCTTTCAGCAACATAAGCAACATAAGCTTTTTGATTGAGATGAGCGTAATCAAAAGGAATGCTGGGAAACAGTGAACTGTAAAAAATGTCCTCAATTAGATACAGGCTTCAGTGCACATGTTTATCCTTTCAGAAGATCAGTGTGTTTTCAGTGAGGGTCTAAACCCACTGGCCTGGATTCCACCTCTTGTTGTATGGGTGGTCAGTTTTAACATTAGGGAGTGTTGATTGTGAGCTCTTGAGAGCAGGGCTGGTTCTTTGCATTCCTAGGTAGGCATGATGTAGAGTAGTTGCTCAGTAAATAGGGGAAGGTGAAAGGAAGAGAAGGGAGAGAAGGTGAGTCTCAAAAGACTGGAATGTGATAAGCACACGTTTATCACACTGGGTGTGTATTCTCTCCCCTTTCTTAGAGTATTCCTTGCCTCCTGAAAAAAGCACTTTGCAGGAAATATGGAGATCTTTTGAACCTGTGACTTTGTATTATTGGACTGAGAAGTCCAAAATATGCATTAGTGGAGCTTATAGAACTGCTCTGAGAATGTGTTCTTGAGTTCTACAAATATTATGGGGTGTGTTGGGGGCTGGCTCACTCCAGCTCAGTTCCCATGTGTGAAGTGGAACTTCTGATCTGTTGAATGCCTAACCATGACAGAGCCCAGGAGACAAAGTGAGGTGTGGTTTGCTTTGCTGTAAGACCATGTTTGGTTAGCTTTTCTGTAGCAAAGCTGGGGAAGGAGATCACAGGGCTGATGTAGTGGTAGGCCCTTGGTGTAGATCTCACTGACTTTTCCCAATCAACTAGGGGTAAATGTTAACCCTATTTTATAGGTGGGAAACAGAGGCTCAGAAACATTAAGTAAATTGCCCAGTGTCACACGGCTTGTGTGACAGGGAGGGGATTTGAGCCAAGGTCCATTTGACTAATTTGAAACCTGTAGATTCTGTCAATTCCACCAGTCTCTGCTTTTTAGAATCGCAGTGGCAAGAAAATAGGAGAAGCTCAAGGCCCTGTGTTCATTATTAGGAGTTTAAACATCATCGCTGAAAGTGCATAGAAATATTTGTATCCCCAGAGAATCTTGAGTAAAAGTAACATATCAATGTTGTCAAGAGATGTCTTCATTCATCAGAGACTTCTGTGTGTTCATTACTGTATGAGACCCCAAAGACTCCAAGTTGCCTCTAAGAACAGCCTTACAGGGAGATATTAAGCGATTATGTATACAGCTAGCTAAAACCACAACTTTATTATAGAAATAGTAAGAATACGTCTTATCATGTGAGAGTATTCTTTCTTCAAGTCCATAGCCTCTAGTTAGAAATGACTGTGTTGTCCCATCAACCCCTTCACTCAAAAACTATTATCAATATCATGAAAAACTTATGGTTACAAACTCCTGGGTTATAGAATTGGAAGGAACAACTTAGATATGCTGTGTTTGGGAGCTTGCCTTGAGGATTGGAATTCCCACTGCAAGTTTCCTTGGGGTCAAAGTACATCTCCTAAAACATCAAATACCTCCAAGAGGTTTTAGGCTATCAGACAGCCACACTTTAGTGTGGAGTAGACTAGTCAGCTTTCTTCTACTATCTAACTGACACCAAACACATTGTTAAAGAGATAATTTTGATTGGGGATGAAGATAGGGAATTCTGAAGCCAGAACATTCTGGTGATGGAGCAGATACTGTTGAGATGTTGGCCTCGGGACAGGGTGGAGGAGGAGGACACTGATAACCAGAGCAACCAGCCCAAGGGGTAGAAAGACCTAGGAAGTCCCAAGTACAAATTTTGCTTCTTTCCTGTTTCTCCACTGAACCCTGGGAAGGGTGCTTATTTCTCTTCCTCAGTGTCTTTCCCCAGGACCCAGAATTGATAGGTTAGTTGAGTTTCTGTGGGCAGTCTAAGGATGTGTTACTATTTAAAATGTTAGTAACATTTTCAGATTCACTGAGATTCTTGCTGAGTGTGGTGGCATATGCCTGTGGTCCCAACTACTTGGAGACTGAGGCAGGCAGGAGGATCGCTTGAGCCCAGGAGTTGGAGGCTGCAGTGAGTTCTGATTGCTCCTGAGAATAGGAATAGCCACTGCAGTCCAGCCTGGCCACCACAGTGGAGACTCCACCTTTTTTTTTTTTAAAGTTTTAAAAAGTTAAAAAAAAAAGACAAAGAAAAAGGCAAGTTGACAAATGGTGGATATATGATTCTGACCACATTCTAAATTGGACTTGATGGTGGGCAAGGGAAACTTCCAGTACTTATCGCCTCTTTAAAAAACTTCTCCTGGGGCTGGGCGCGGTGGCTCACGCTTGTAATCCCAGCACTTTGGGAGGCCGAGGCGGGCGGATCACGAGGTCAGGAGATCGAGACCACGGTGAAACCCTGTCTCTACTAAAAATACAAAAAAATTAGCCGGGCGTGGTGGCGGGCGCCTGTAGTCCCAGCTACTTGGAGAGGCTGAGGCAGGAGAATGGCGTGAACCCGGGAGGCGGAGCTTGCAGTGAGCCGAGATCGCGCCACTGCACTCCAGCCTGGGCGACAGAGCGAGACTCAAAAAACTTCTCCTGGGCCGGGCGTGGTGGCTCATGCCTGTAATCCCACCGCTTTGGGAGGCCGAGGCGGGCGGATCACCAGGTCAGGAGATTGAGACCTTACTGGCTAACACGGTGAAACTCCGTCTCTACTAAAAATACAAAAAGAAATTAGCCGGGTGTGGTGGCAGGCACCTGTAGTCCCAGTTACTCGGGAGGCTGAGGCAGGAGAATGGCGTGAACCCGGTAGGTGGAGTTTGCAGTGAGCCGAGATGGTGCCACTGCACTCCAGCCTGGGCAACAGAGCGAGACTCTGTCTCAAAAAAAACACAAAAAACAAAACAAAACAAAAAAACAAACTTCTCCTGTAGCAATTTGCCTTGAGTTGTGGGTGCCACCTCCCTCACTGTCTTTTTCTGAGGGTACATAAATAAATTGCATCCTAGCTTGAGATCAGGAGCCATGGTTTTTACTTCTCTGTGTCCAACACAATTCTTCTACACAGTGTCTTGCCCAATACATGTGTTGATAATACTGACAAACATAGTTAATCTTCTTCTTTGAAGATTATCTGAAGCAAGATTTTGACCTTAGGTCAGCTTCCCCTGCAGTATGTGATTGGAAACTGTGAACAAGTTCAGATTTTAGTTTAGGTAAAAATATAACCAGAGAATTTGCTACCAAGCATAGTTGACTTTGAGCTGACCTAACTTTTGGATTATGTACTCACTAAGAACTTATCTCTTATTAATTAAACAAATACAAGGAAATAAATAACCCAATAAAAACACTCAAAACAAGTTTATCCCCAAATAGTGTACTTGATGCTAAGGACAGACCTAAAGTTTGTTGAGGATAGAAATGAAAAATGAGGCAAAAGAAACCAGGAATTGAGATGTGTGTGTGCCTGTACCCGCACCCGTGTGAGCCCCTGGCAGGTAAGGACCCATGGCCCCTGCACATCAGTCTTCTGTTACTAACTTTTGCATAAATTGAGTCTGGTGGTTAGCAAGCTACATACAGCCGGCTGCCTGTTTGTTGTTTTTTTCTGCCTGCTAGCTAAGAACTGTTCTTGCATTTTAAATAGTTATATAAGTATCTATATGATCTCCTTGATTTTGCCTCTTGTAGTGGAAAGGCTAAAATATTTATTGTCAGGCCCTTTGATAAAATGTTTCCTGGCCTGCCTCAGACCTCCCGGAAGCTGGGTGTTGGCTTGATTTGTCTCCTGTTCTGCAATTTGGAAATAGTCGATCAGGATGCTGACTTGTGGGAAGATGCTGGCTGCATGAGACGCCCCTGTCTGCAGTCACTCATAGCTTGGAAGAGCAAAAAGGA
This sequence comes from Hylobates moloch, assembly GCF_009828535.3. NCBI lineage: Eukaryota > Metazoa > Chordata > Mammalia > Primates > Hylobatidae > Hylobates > Hylobates moloch. The sequence goes on from NW_026652285.1 coordinate 42,198,579, forward strand.
AAAAGGGTTGGATTTGAGCACTGACAGGCAGGTTTGCTTCTGGTTTCAATGTAGTAAGGTGACCTGATAACAAGGGCCACTTGAGAAGTTGCAAATGCAGATTTCCTCCGTGTTAGGTGGTGATCAATAAAAGCATACTTTGTTTTTAGGATGTAGAAAGGCTATAAAACGGAAATGTCTTTCTATCATCAAACATTTCTGTGTTTTTGATGTTTCGGATGTTCCTATTTCTCTGGATTGTAGGATTTCAACTTTGCAACGTGTACTGTTGTGTTTCTGACTTGTTGACTATTTCAGTTCCAAACAGTTCGCTATTTCCTGTCAGAGGAAACTTCAGAGTAACAATAAAGTGCTGGTGAAGGTTCAAAGGCTTGGAGAAATGAAAAGCAGTGGAGAAATTTTGTGAGGTTCCTTTGGCTTAGAAGGTTCAGAAAGGCTTTGAGCGAGTAAATGTATGTATCAGTCACTGTTACTCCAGGTCCATTAGCTGTTTCCAAACCTTTCTGTGTCCTAAAAACCAACATCATTTTGAGGGTGGGGATTGTGTTCTATGTTGACAGGTCTTTGTTTTCAAAGTTTGATGTACAATAGAGACTAAATGTTCAATGACTGAATGCAGTTCATTTTTATTTTATTTAATTTTTTTTGAGACAGAATCTCACTCTGTTGACCAGGCTGGAGTGCAGTGGCATGATACCAGCTCATTGCAACCTCTACCTCCCAGGTTCAAGCGATTTTTTTGCCTCAGTCTCCTGACTACCTGGGATTATAGGCACGTGCCACCACGCCTGACTAATTTTTGTATTTTTAGTAGAGACAGGGTTTTGCCTTGTTGGCCAGGCTGGTCTCAAACTCCTAACCTCAGTGATCCACCCGCCTCTGTCTCCGAAAGTGCTGGGATTACAGGCGTGAGCCACCATGCCCAGCCGTATGTTTTAAATCTTATATTAAGCTTATACCACTGTTGATTGCCCTTGCTACAGTGGGGCTTATATTAATATTAGAAACACCCCTCATTTGACTGGTACTTTACAGTTTATAGCAACCTCTACATAAAGTTGGGCATGGTGGCACATGCCTGTAATTCCAGCTGCTTGGGAGGCTGAGGCAGGAGGATTGCTCCAGCCCAGAAGTTTGAGACCAGCCTGGGCAACATAGCAAGAACTTATATCAAAAAAAGAAAAAAAAACTTTCCTATTAAATTGTCACTTGATCCTCACCAAGAACCCTGTGAGATGAGTGTTGCTCACCGGATGCTCAGAGAACCTAGAGATCATACAGCTGGCTAGTGCATACCAGGAACTTGAACTACTTATAAACTGGAGCAGCCGGAGAAAGCTTGGTGTGTTTGACATTGTCTGTCTCTTGGTCTCCAGGCCCCAAGAGGAAGCAAAAGCCTAATTCATCTTGGCAAATGCTGTAGAAGTTCTCGCTTGGATTTTCTTTTAGTAGACAGTTTTTGGTGGTGGTTTGTTGCTGTCCTTCAGATAAACATTTCTTGATAGTGCAGTTTCTTCCTTCAATATGTTCTTATTCTGGTGTGTACATCCGTTTCTCAGAGTGTTTAGTAAACATTTCTGTTGCATACCCTAATGCCAGTTTCTTACCTACTCCTCAGTAATGTGCTGCAGCAGTGGCTTTGGGACCTGGTGTAGACATTATGGGTTGCTTTATTCATTCCTCATGGTGACAAGGGGATCTTGATTGGTGCCAAGTCCTTGGATGGCTCCCTTGGCCTCAGTGACTCTGAGAGAGCCATCACTGCAGGTGTGATCAGTGCCAGGGTCTTCCTTTCTTCCTTCTCTCTCACTTTTTTTTTTTTTGAGATGAGTTCTCACTCTGTCACCCAGGCTAGTGTCCAGTGGCACAGTCTCAGCTCACTTGAGCCTCCTGGGCTCAAGCTGTCCTCCCACGTCAATCTCCTGAGTAGCTGGCACTACAGGCGTGCGCCACCACGTCTGGCTAATTTTTGTATTTTTAGTAGAGACAGGGTTTCACCATGTTGCCCAGGCTAGTCTTGAACTCTTAAGCTCAGACGATTCACCCACCTTGGCCTCCCAAAGTGCTGAGATTACAGGCATGAGCCACCGTGCCTGGCTTTTAGTGTAATTTTTAAAGTCTATTTCTAATTTCATCTAAATTATGTTTTGAAATTTTCAATTCGTAGGGAACAGGCAGTCTCTCCCTTTTTATTTCTGCATTGCTGCACCACCTAGTGGATAATACATCTTTTACCAGGCAGTGGCCTTTGATGATTTCCTATAACTACAAATTCTACAAAAAGGAAAATTGGGTGCCTTTTTATGCAAATCACATATAATTTCTGCCAGTAATTTTTGTTTCTAGGCAAGTACGGACTTTTTGAGAGGAGCTTAATAACGTTTCAGAATTAAAAAAAAATGTCAGCCCATATCTGAAGTTTCCCATGACACCAATAAAGGATAATGATGCAGACTGTCAGTTTCACTCAGTTTATATGATAATGGCATACAAGATAGAAGAATGAGGTCTTTTTCTAAGTTTAGAAACAAGGCTATTTCAAACACCTGAACTTTTTTTTTTATAACTTGCTTCAATTTCATCTGCTCTGTTATTAAGTCAAAAGAATTAGGAAGACTTGTTGATTTGCATTTTCATTATTTTTAGTAGCTTGGCTTTGGCTCCACATTTGATACAGGAAACCTCACCTTTCCCCTCCCTGTCTCTTGTCTTTGCTGCCCCCTGCCTGGATGGAGTATGTTCCAGTATGACGGAGCAATTGTTTGTTTTTGTCTGTTGATTTCCATTAGGTGCAGTGGGCATTGGTCGTTGTGCTAAGTATACCATGCAAGAACACATTCAGTTACCACGTTTATGGTATTTTAAATATGTAACATACTTATGCAATTGAAACCATAAATTGTAAGATTTTTAGTCTTGTCCATAGATTAATGGTTTAAAATAAAATTATTGTGTCTCTTACTGGCAGCTAGTTAAAACAGTATTTTCAAAGTTATCAGTTTACTAAGTTTTGTCATGTGCCTCTATAAGGAATTCACAGTCTTCCTCTGCGCACCCACAGCCTTTTTATTTTCCCTCCCAGGAAAAACTTTAGAGATTACCAAAACGATTCTTAAAGTATAAAAATGAATTTCACTGTTTCTGAAAATAAGTACTATTTTTTTCTTAATACCTGGCATTCTGCTCATGGTTGCAGCACTGTAAATTGCTAAAAGTTATAGGTCATTACACATGAAGAGGCTTAAAAATGCCCTTTGATCCATAGTTAACTACAAAATATGGAGGGGGAGCTATATGCACACAGTGTCTGCCATAGCATTAGTTATAGTAGCAAAAAATCGGAAATGGCTTAAATGACTGCTAGGGGTATGGTTAATTATATAGTAAATGTGGCTATTTACAAATTTAAATTAACTTACATTAAACATTGCATTCTTCAGTTGCAGTAGCCACATTTCACATGTTCAGTAGCCACATGTGGCTAGTGGTTACTGTGTTGGACAGCACAGCTATAGAACGTTGTCACCATGGTAGAAACTTCTGTTGGAGAGTAGTGCTAGACAGGTGGTTCTCGAACGTTTCCCCCCCCCCGCCCTCCGTCACCTCCCTGATGGGAGGTGCTTCTCAAACGTTAATGTGCATATTAATCACATAGGGGCTCTAGTTAGAATGCATATTTTTATCAGTAGGTCCAAGTTAGGGCTTGAGATTCTGTATTTTTAACAGGCTCCCAGGGGTTGGCTATGTAATACCCAAAGGGTGGAGTTCTTGCATTTATTCTCCAATTCTAATAGGAAAGGCATGTGTTTGAAGCTCAGGACTCCGTATGTAGGCTCACTGGCTTTATGGGATTAACCAGGCGCATTGCTAGGTGGTACTAATGTGTCCCTCTTTTCTGTGGGAACCATCCTCTGATGGTGCCCCAGGTCTGGGAGGGAACAGTTGACCTTGTGCGTTTCCTATGGGGCCAACCTTGATGGTGACATTTAGCTGAGCAGCTCTAATAATTGTTTTTTCAACTTGCCTTTTGACAAAGCCGTTTATAATCATCTTTGTCTTGGTGCCTATTGTGGGGGTGGTGGTTTGTATGTATGTTTGTTTTTTTAAAGTGAAGGTATGTTTTAGTGTTATATGAGCTTAGTCAGGTTTAAAATCATAGGGTAGACAGGGCTGTGCCTGTGTTGCCAAATTAGCACCTTCCTTTTGGCTTATTAATGGCTTCTTTGTAATTACAAATAAGAATGATCTGTTTATAGCTTAGCTTAGTGTATCAGAACTAGGAACATAGAGGTCTTAAATGTAACTATCAGCTGATTTTTTTTTGCCTCATTATCTTATGAAAATTGGACTCATGCAAATTTGTCTTAAAATTGTGACCAGGCACCTGTTAGCTGTGGGGCCTTGCCATGGGCAAGTTCCTTGAGATCTCACGCCTTCTATTTTTGTATGTGAAAGAAGCAGGAGTAGGGTTAGGGCATAGGGTTTTTGGAGGATTAATAGGCAATAGCCATAATAGCATGGTGTCTGGCATATTGTTAACATCCAATCAGTGATGATATGTTTCAGGCCCCCCCTTTTCCATGGTGTTCACAAAGGCATAGGCATTAGGGAGCTTGTGCATATACACCAAAGCTGACTGTTCAAACAGCCAGAAATAAAATCCGACCCGGCTCCCTTCCTGCACCCTCTTTTTACCAATTCACTGCAGAAGAGTTATTGAGCTGTGTCGACTGGACTCAGGCCAGTGGCATGGAAATAGCTGTCATGCTTGTGAAGATGTTCTGAGTTGTCAGAGTGATTGAATCCATGATTGGTCTGGTGCCCAAGCACCAACAATCATGTTTTTGTTTGTGTGTTTGTTTGTTTTTTAAGAGACAGGGCCTCACTCTGTCACCCAGGCTAGAGTGCAGTGGTGCCATCATAGCTCACTGCAGTCTCAAACTCCTGGGCTCAAGCAGTGCTCTCTCCACGGCCTCCCAATGTGCTGGGATTACAGGCATGAGCCACTGAGCCAAGCTGGGATTTCTTTTGGTTTGAAGGCCAGTGATCAGTCACTAGTAGGTTTTGGAAGGCACAATAGGTGTATAGTGGAGAGGCAGGGTTCTTCAGTGGAAAGGATATAAGCTTTCTAGCCACACCAGCCTGAGTTAGAATCTGTCCTCTGCCACTTTTTACTTGTATGACCTCAACCAACTTACTTTACTTGTGACTTCAGTGTCCTTTCTGTAAAATGAGTCCATTAATAATGATATTGATAATAGCTAAAATTGAGCATGTACTATGTGCCAGGCATTACCTTGATTTCTCTACATGTGTTGTCTGATTAAATCCTCACAACAACCTTAGAGAGGTGGGTCTTATTACTGCTACTGCCTCTGCTTTACAGATGGAGGAAACTGAGGCAAGGAGAAATTAAGTAACTTGCCCAAGGTAAAGGGTGGAGCATGGATTTGAATCCACACTTTCTGACTACAGACTCTACGATGTGATCTTTTTTTTTTAAACAGCTTTATTGAGATATAATTCATATACCATACAATAAAAGTATGCAACCAGTGGCTTTTAGTACTGTATATTCACAGAGTTGTGCGGCCATCACCACAATTCATTTTAGAACATTTTCTTCATCCCAAAAGGAAACTGTGTACCCATTAGCAGTCACTCCTCATTTTCCCCGAACTCCCGTAGTCTTAGGGAACCAGTAATCTTTCAGCCTGTTTGGATTTGCCCCTCCTTGACATTTCACATAAATTTGTCATTTTATGTCACATAATTTGTCATTTTATATCTGACTTCTTTTGCTTGTTATACACACACACACACACACACACACACACACACACATGTTTTCTGGAGGCAGAGTCTCACTCTATTGCCCAGGCTGGAGTGCAGTGGCGCAATCTGGGTTCACTGCAGCCTCCGCCTCCCCAGTTCAAGTGATTCTCCTGCTTCAGCCTCCCCAGTAGCTGGGATTACAGGTGCTACCACACCTGGCTAATTTTTTGTATTTTTAGTAGAGATGGAGTTTCACCATGTTGGCCAGGCTGGTCTTGAACTCCTGAACTCAAGTGATCCCCCTGCCTCAACCTCCCATAGTGCTGGGATTACAGGTGTGAGCCACCACGCCTGGCCCTGCTTATATTATTTTTAAGGATCATCCATGTTGTAGCATGTGTAGATACTTTGGTCCACCTTATTGTTGAGTAACAGTTCCTTGTATGGATATACCACATTTCGTTTATCCAGTCATCAGTTGATGGACATTTGGGCTGTTTCCACTTGTTTGCTATTTTAAATAATACTGTTATGAACATTTGTATACAAGTTGTTGTGTACACATGTATTTTCAATTTTCTTGGGTTCTGTGATGTACTTGTTGGTTTTGTTTTTCTTTTTTTCTACCATGTGTTCATAATGCTCTTCCGAGGGGAAGAAAACAGACTTTTCTTACTTGGGAGTGGTCAGCTTATTTGCTGCTACAATGTTAATGATGGAAAACCCTTATCAAGAATACTTATCCTGTGACGGGTACTGAGCAGTGCTCTTCATGAGATTTACTTTATTCAGTTCTCACAATTCTAATAGGGTAGGGATCTTGACCTCATTTTGCAGATGAGGCAGCCAAGCCTTACCGAGTGAACTGTTCCAGATCACAGAGCTTGGAGAGTGTGTAGGGGACTGAGCTTAGATCCAGGTGTGTGTGACGGCCTCCAGAACTCCTGCCACTGTGTTATGTCTACCTCCAGTCTACCTCCCACTGGAAGGTTTACCAGCCTGGATTTTACAGAGTGCTTTCATGGGGTTTGCCTGGTTTCATCCTGTGAAATGGGTGATGATGTCATCGTTTGATGAAGCGGCAGTGGAATTGAGTGAGCGCCCAAGCTCATGGGTGAATTGAGGTGCAGACTTGGATGGAGGTCTGTTTTTGGAGTTTAAGTTTATTGCTGTTTGCATTTCAACACAACTGCTTTGAAAGCTACAGGTTGCCTCAGGCACCCTATCATCCATTCCCAGTTCTTTTTTTTTGAGACTGAATTTTGCTCTGTCACCCAGGCTGGAGTGCAGTGGCACGATCTCAGCTCACTGCAGCCTCTGCATCCCAGGTTCAAGCGATTCTCTTGGCTCAGCCTCCCAAGTAGCTGGGACTACAGGCACGTGCCACTACACCCAGCAAATTTTTGTATTTTCAGTAGAGATGAGGTTTCACCATGTTGGCCAGGCTGGTCTTGATCTCCTGACCTCAGGTGATCTGCCCGCCTCAGCCTCCCAAAGTGCTGGGATTACAGGCGTGAGCCACCACGCCCGGCCACCTTTCTCAATTCTTTATTATTTACTTAAATGCACGCTAAAAAATTTACCTTAGGTAAATAAAGGACAATGTGGTTAAAAAACACAACTCAGTAAATCTGGTACTCTTCAGTAATAGGTCTGGGATCTAGTTGTGTTAATTCTGGTGACCTATCACAAACCCCTCTCTAAGCTTATTTATGTAGCTTTTTGCCTTTAAACTTGGTCATAACCAAGCTGTGTCCATTGTGAAGTGTGTGCCGTGAGCACATTGCATACACTAGATTTAATCATCCACTGCTGGCACTTAGTGCATTGTGAAGGGAGGGTAAGGAGCTGGTGAAATCACATCTGAAACTGAAATACTTGCGGAATAAACGATGAAAGGGTTTTATTTATAAAACAAACACTATATAAGGGATTGTTGGATTAGGTGACGACTAGTTTATTGCTACCAGGAGGGGTTTAAGTTTGAATAGACCACAGGTAAGTGCCCTGAAGCCAAAAGGACTTGGTTCATAATGTTAAAAATTATTCATTTTTGGAAGAACAAGAGTTGAACTCATTTGCTGCCTTCTCTGGGAAAAAGCATTTCCTGTTTTGTTATTAGACAGCGGTTTCAAAGTTTTGTCCAGTGAGCAGAATTTTGACTAAATTCTTCACAATAGTTAAAAATAAGACCAATTTCCTGGGGGCAGGTGGGGAGCTATAAAAGTCCTATTTTCATCTGGAGGTAGGTTTACCTACCAGCCTAGGCCAGCTAGCTGTTTCTTTACGCTGTCCCTTTCTAAGGATTTGAGTTGGTTTGTAAAATGACATAGCAGACACAACATAATACCAGAGGGGGCTGAACGTGGTGGCTCACATCTGTAATCTCAGCACTTTGGGAAGCCAAGGCAGGAGGAGTCTCAGGAGTTCAAGACCAGCCTGGGCAACATAGCGAGACCTTGTCTCTACTAAAATAAAAAAAAAAAAAATTAGCAAGGTGTGGTGGCATGTGCCTTTAAGTCCAGCTACTCCGGGGCTGAGGCAGGAGGACCGCTTGAGCCCAGGAGGTTGAGGCTTCAGTGAGCCCTGTTTGTGCCACTGCACTCCAGCATGGGTGACAGAACAAGATCCTGTCTCAAACACACACACACACACACACACACACACACACACCCACCCACCCCAGAGGGAAGTATCACGCAGAAAACCGTTGGCCCATTTATTGGATGGTGTCCTCCCGAAGTTTCACATCCGCTGTTTGGAGCCTGCTGAGAACCTGGCTGATTTCATTTAGTGCTCCCTCTGTCTTACTTTGTCTTTCCTTCCTTTCTTTCCTTTCTCCCTCCTTTCCTTCTTTCCAGCTATCCGGTAACATGTATCAAGGGCTCAGCATGTGGAAAGCACACATCACATTGTTCATGGAGACGAGGGTCTGGAGTCAGGCAGCAGCTCCGATCCCATCTCTGACAGTGCTGGGCTGTGTACGCTCTCTGGCCTCAGCTTCCCTATTTGTAAAATGGGCATGGTGGTGCTAACTCACAGGGTTGTGGGCATTCAGGGAAAAATTGTATATTTAGTACTTGGTGTGGTGCCCTGCCAAATGTTAATGACTTCCTTCCTCTCCAGTTTTCACACTCATCTTGTCTCCCATTTCTGAGGTGAATATGCATTTTAAGGCTCCTAAGCCACAGATTAAGCTGTTTTGACATGTCTGTCCCTGCTGAGAATGTGAAATCCTGTGTGTGTTATTAAATAAACAGTTTACTGCCCGGCCGCACTGAGTACTCGCAATGTCTTGAACACACCTTGCAGGTTACCCCTTCTAGCTCTGAACGGGCTGTTCCCTCTATGCAGAACGCCCACCCACCTGACCAGTCAGTCATCCTTCAGCGTGGAGCTGTGGGAGAGGGAGCCTCCCTGTGGTTGGGACATACCTCCCTCCACCCCAGGCCTCTCATCCCCAGTTAACAACCTGCCTGTGCCATCAATTTCACTGTTTTGTGGTTTTTTACACTTTTTTTTCTAGAGACAGAATCTCACTGTATTGCCAAGGCTGGAGTGCGGTGGCATGATCATAGCTCACTGTAGCCTCCAACTCCTGTGCTCAAGTGATCCTCCTGCCTCAGTCTCCTGAGCAGCTAGGACTATAGGCACATGCCACTGCACCTGGCTAGATTTTAACATTTCTTTTTGTAGAGATAGGATCTTGCTTTGTTGCCCAGCCCAGTCTTGAACTCCTGGGTTCAACTGATGCTCCCACTTCAGCCTCTTAAAGTGCTGGGATTACAGGCTTGAGCCACCATGGGGGCTGGCCTCACTTCACATTTTATGTAGTTGCTATCACCCCATCACTCACCCTGCTCCAGCCCACGTCACCTTTTTTCTTTCCTAAATGTACTAAGCTTGTTTCCCACCCCAGGGCCTTTGCATTTGCTGTTCCCGCAGCAATCTGGAGAGCTGTTCAGATTTTCCTAGGATTAATTCTTCCCAGTCTCCCATCCCATGGCACTTATTACTACCTGAGATGATGATACATATTGACTCTTGTCTGCTTCCTCTGCTAAAATCCTCCCTGTGAGGAAACAACTTTGGCACATATCCCCTGGCAGCATCTGACATGGTGTAAGTACTCAGGGAGTATATGTCGAATGAATGAGCCTCTTGGTTGGCTCTTTTACTTGCACTGAATTGTGATTGCTTGTTTACACATCCCACCTCCCCACTAGGCTGTGTGACTTCCTTAGCATCAGGACTTGGGGTGATTTGTCTTTCTGTCCACAGGGCCAGGTGCATGGTTGCTCTTGGGTCTGTGAGTATGGAAGCGAGGAATCTTTGAGAAGGCACATCCTTAAACCCATAAGCTCTTCTCATGGAGGTAGCTGTCCACCACAAAATGTCCTTCTGATGCCAGTGGTAGAACAAGTACTGGTTGGAGCAGGCTGCAGTTCTTCTTACGTTCTGATGGCCATCCTGTACTGTCCCCTCCCCTTTTTCTTTGTCAGGTCTTTGCCCTGTGCTGTTCTTTGGACCCTGAACAAACCTCTCTCCCCACCCCCCAATCCTGCCCTTTCCTTCAGACCTCATCTTGGTGTCCCTGGCTCATGGGAACCCTCCCTGGCCAACCTGCCTTGATCAGACGCTGCCTCCTGCAAAGCTTCCTGAGGGCAGTGCTTTCTTTGTTTTGCTTTTCATTTGTTCCTCAGAGCACATTGCACTTGGTCGACATTTGTTGAATGAATGAGTAAAGAATTAGTGATGGCATATTTGCATACCCATGTTCATGGCAGCATTTTTCACTATAGCCAAGAGGTGAAAGTAACCCGAGTGTCTGTTGACAGATGAGTGGATAAACAAAATATGTCATATACATACAATGGAATATTATTCAGCCTTAGAAAGGGAGGAAATTCTGACATACGCCACCACATAGACGAACCTTGAGGACATTATGCTATGTGAAGTAAGCCAGTCACAGGAAGACAAATCCTGTGTGAGTCCACTTGTATGATATGTCTAATGTAGTCAAATTCATAGAATCACAAAACAGAATGGTGGTTGCCAGGAGCTGAGGGGAGAGGGAAATGGGGAGTTGTTTGATAGGCAAGAGTCTCAGTTTTGCAAGGTGAAGAGTTCTTAAGTTCAGTATATTCTGAAGTGTGAATATACTACTGTCTTAGTCAATTTCTACTCCTGTAACTGGGAAATTTATAAAAAACAGAAATTTATTTGCCCACAGTTTTGGCTGGGAAGTTGAAGATCAAGGCAACAGCAGATTTGGCATCTGGTGAGGGCAGCTCTCTCCTTCCAAGATGGTGCCTTGTTGCCATATCCTCACATGACATAAGAGGTGGAAAAGCAGGGGGGTTTAGGTAGGTCCCTCCAGCCCTTTTGTAAGAGCACAAATCCCATTCATGAGGTTGGAGCCCTCTTAATCACCTCCTAAAAGCTCCACCCCTTAACACTTATTGCATTGGGTCTTAGGTTCTAGCATATGAATTTTGGTGGGACACATACATTCAAACCTTAGCAGGTGCTACATTGTATATCCTCAAAAAATGAGAGGTTAGCAGTGCCGACCCTCACACAGTCAAAAATCCATGTATAACTTTTGACTCCCCAAAAACTTAACTAATAGCCTGCTGTTTACCAGAAACCTTACCATAACATAAACAGTCAATTAACACATTTTATATGCTGTATGTATTATATACTGTTTTCTCACAATAAAGTAAGCTAGGGAAGAGAAAATATATTTATTACTCACTAAGTGGAAGTGGATAGTCCTAAAGGACTTTATCCTGATTGTCTTCATGTTGAGTAGGCTGAGGAAGACGACGGTTTGGTCCTGCTGTGCCCAGGCGGCAGAGGCAGAAGAGGTGGAGGAGGTGAAGGGGAGGCAGGCACACTCTGTATAACTTTTATTGAAAAAAACCCATGGATAAGTGGACCAGGGCAGTTCAAACCTTGCTGTTCAAGGGTCAACTGTACTTAGAAATGGTTAAGATAATAAATTTTAGGTTATATATTTTTCAACACAATTAAAAATAAAGAATTACTGCTGCTAGAAACTGTGACCTCTGGAAATCACTGTAGAAGAATCTGGAATTTTTAAATTCTAGGACACCTCTGACTTCTGGGTAGTATGCATGAACTTAAGGGAACGAAGTATTTATTTCCGCATGAGGGTAAGCTCAGGTGTTTTCCTTAGGACTGTCAGGGTGAAGGAGTGGGCTGGCCTGAACCCTTCCCGAGTTGCCTGGGTTCTCAGGCTCCTCTGCACCTGGGGCTAGTGAGCCAGCCCATGGGCCGAACCTGGCTGGTATGTACAGAGCCTGCACATGTCTACATAGCCTAGGTTGAGGTTTGGACACTTGCTTAGATTCCAAGGTCCTCCTTTGTACCCATTTATTTATATAATAAATAATAATTTATTATTATTTTTTTTTTGAGATGGAGTTTCACTCTTGTTGCCTAGGCTGGAGTGCAATGGTGGGATCTTGGCTCACTGCAGGGTTCAAGTGATTCTCCTGCCTCTGAGTAGCTGGGATTACAGGCACCTGCCAACACGCCTGGATTTTTTTGTGTGTGTTTTTAGTAGAGACAAGGTTCCAACATGTTGGCCAGGCTGGTCTTGAACTCCTGGCCTCAGGTGATCCTCCCACCTCAGCCTCCCAAAGTGCTGGGATTATAGGCATGAACCACTGTGCTCAGCCTGGATATAATTTTTTTTTGAGACAGGGTCTCACTCTATGGCCCAGGCTGGAATGCAGTGGCCTGATCTCAGGTCACTGCAACCTCCGCCTCCTGGGCTGAGGTGATCCTCCTACCTCAGCCTCCCAAGTAGCTGGGACTACAGGTGTGCACCACCATGCCCAGCTAATTTTTCTATTTTTAGTAGAGATGGGGTTTCGCCATGTTGGCCAGGCTGGTCTCGAACTTCTGGGCTCAAGCGATCTGTCCATCTCGGCCTCCCAAAGTGCTACGATTACAGGCGTGAGTGACTGCGTCTGGCAAAGTGTAGGATTTGAAATGTAAACTTTTATTCACTTTTGATCTCATTTAACTGTCATAACATGAGGAACTCAACTGAGAACTGACTCTCATAGACTCTTAGGGAAGGACACACACTTTTCCCAGTGCCTGTCCAGCACCAGCACGAGTGCTTTGTAGAGATTGCCTCATTTCTTGCCGGCATTGCCCTTCTGAAGTGTAGATGGTTTTATCGCCACTGTTTAAAGAAGGGTATAGTTTATCCAACACCCCACAGCCAAGTGACAGGACAAGGATCTCACTCCAGATCTTGTGACTTTAAAAATCACTTTCTTGGCTCTGCTTCGCCTTGTTTCCTAGATGGTGGCCGTCTCATGGTCTAGATTTATATACGTCTCAGCCTCAAATCAAATGGCACACTTTGCATTTGCAAGCTGTTTGGCCCAGCCCATTGAAGTATAACATACACTATGGTAGGAAGAATTGGCCAGAGGCTCCCCAAGACCAGGCTTCTGAAATCCTAACCCCAGCTCCCAAGCCCCAGGCATCCCATAAAATCTTTGCTAGATGTTCAGAAACTTAAAATTTGCTTCTCCACCCCTCCCTTCTCCCCAAGTGGTAAAGACAAAGAAACAGACGGCAGGGCTCTTTGTTATTCTTTTATCTGCTGAGTTTACAAAAATGTTAGATAGTGGAACTTTGCTGAGCAAGCGTTCTGTCCCTGAGTTGTCTCTGAGCAGCACCAAATGACCGAGTCTTATCTTCCCCTTGTTATCTCCAAGGATGTAAAACATTTTCTTTTCATGCCTTTTAATTTCTATGTAACATTAGCCATTCAGTTGACCTGAAACATTGCTAGTTTATTTCTAGCTGGTGTGTGTGTGTGTGTGTGTATCAGAGGGTCTATACTGTATAAATAAATACTTCTCTAAATATTCTTTTCCATAGTGTTGCTCTAAAATGTCTCATTTACTCAATACTGTCAACTTAGATGCTGAATCATTTTATGTGCCTAAAAGAAATATCTACTCGGATGCTGTAGTTCCCTGGCAAGGGAGAGAGAGGGAGAAAAAGAAAGCTGTTAAAGTGGTACAAATCCAAACTGCTTTCTTTTTTGCTCATAAGTAGTGCCTTTCAAAGCATTTGGCATCCCTGCCGTATGGATGTGTCACTGTGTGAGATGACAACAGGATTTGCTGGAAATGTGGGCCACTATTGTATCCGCCTTATGTAACCACGTGGAGTGATGGAAATGGGTGAGCAGCCCGGGATGTAGGCGGTGGCCTGGCCCATGCATCTCCAGAGACCATGAAGACTGCTCAAGCCCTGCATAGGATGTGGATCCAGGCTGTTAAAAAGTTGAGGAGATGGAAAGGCCATGTGAGTCCCTCTGCAAGCTCTCCCCTTGTTTTCCCCAACCTTTCTTCATGGGAAGGGGAGGGAAGCAAAACCATTCTCACAGTGAATCCTTTATCCTCAGATTGATTTGTGCTTCTGGCATCTTTCAGCAACAAATTGTGAGATTGTAGGTTGTAGTCACTGGTGGGTTTTTAAAAATACTTGTATTAATTTTAGCAGATCTGTGTGAAACTGATAGCCTCTTACTGGATCTGTGGATCAAAGGCTGCTGTTTTCCATATGCTAGGAATCTGTAGTGGTTTTGCTTCCTGGGTAGAGCTTAACATACTGGCTTTTGTGTTTGTTCATGTTTGATAATTTTTTGTTTTGGCATTAAACTTTTTGCTTTCTTACACTGCAGAAATCTATATTCTTATTATGTCTAGGCTTCTAACTTAGAAGAAAAAGTGTTTTTCACATGTTCTTTTTTCCTCTTACAGTTTGAACATGTGTGAGTGTTTACTTTTATGGCTTGAGATTTTTATGAAGCATGTCCCTTATGTGGACAGCTTTCAATTAATCTTTGGTTTTAGCTTTGACCTCCATCACTGGGCAGCAGCAGTCTGTGGATACAGAATCTAAAAGCCGCCTGCCTGTTCAGGGGGACTTTGGGCAGTGAACACTTCGGTATCTGTTTTGGGGTTGGCTTTTAACACATTTCTACATTCGTTATGTAAAATATATAGGATTTTTACCTATCTGGCCAAGATTTTTCAAAGGAAAAAAGCTTTATAAAAAGTAGATTAAAGAAAAAACACAACAAATAACTATTTGCCTTAGTTCCTTTCTCTTCTTTTGTCACACAAAAACCTTACTGTTAATGCATTAAGTTTTTTGTTTATGGTAGAAAAGTTAGCTCACTTTTAACTTTCCATGAGGTCTAAGAATGACCTGTTACGATATAAAGGGGGTTGTCATGAACACTACTTACGTGAAAAGTAAAAGTGATAAGGAAAGATGATGAAAGCACATTGAAGATCCTCCTGATGGATAGAATGTTGACACTTGGATTAAAAAGGTGCCTTGGCATTTTCTGCATGCACCTCCCCCCCACAGCTCCCCAGACCTAACCTGCGTCCCCACTCTGTCCACCGCACCTGCCTTGCTTTACCCTCTTTGCCCCTTTCAAATTACTGGTACCATCCTTCAACTTGCCCTCCTTCCAGTTGAAATTATTATCCCCTCTTCACTTTGCAAAATTCTAACTGCATTGAAAAATTTGCTGTTAAATATACCCATACCTCTTGGTATTAGATCCTTCACCAAGAGTCAGTATTCACTTTGGTGTTCACCCACTCATCTCCCTATTTTTTGTTTATTTATTTATTTTATTATTATTATTATTATTATTATTTTTGAGACGGAGTCTTGCTCTGTCGCCCAGGCTGGAGTGCGGTGGCGCGATTTCGGCTCGCTGCAAGCTCTGCCTCCCGGGTTCAAGCCATTCTCCTGCCTCAGCCTCCCGAGTAGCTGGGACTACAGGCGCCCGCCACCATGCCCGGCTAATTTTTTGTATTTTTAGTAGAGATTGGGTTTAACCATGTTAGCCAGGATGGTCTTGATCTCCTGACCTCGTGATCCACCCACCTCGGCCTCCCAAAGTGCTGGGATTACAGGCCTGAGCCATCGCGCCCGGCCTCATCTCCCTATTTTTTAAACTTACGAAATGTTTGATACTATAAAAGAATTAAATATCTAAATCGTGGAGCATAATAATTAAACAAATGCCATGAGCCCATTACACATATCTGCAGACCATCACCAAGACAAAACACGAGGGAAATTTGTGTACCTCCCACCACACTCTGCCTCCTGTCCAGGTCACCTCATACTGAATGTTATATTTTTCATTTCCTTGTTTTTTCTTTATATTTCCACTGCATGCGTGCGTACACACACACACACGCCCCTAAACAATAGATCAATTTTGTTGGCAATTTTTTGCCGTAGTGAAAAATGCATAACAAAATTTACTGTCTGTACCATTTGTAAATGTACAGTTCAGTAGTGTTAAGTATATTCAAGTTGTTGTAAAACATTGTTTTTTGAGCTATATAAAAATGGTATCACACTCTACAAATCCTTCTGGGGTGTTTTTTCGTTCAACTTTGTGTTTGAGATGCATCCCTTTTGTGGTGGTCTGTGTGACTGGTTTGTTCGTCTTCATTGCAGTATAACATTGTATTTTAATAATGTATCAATTTGTCCATCCTGCCCTTGAGAGATAGTGGGATATTTTCCAGGTTTTGGCCGTTGGGAACATTGCTGCTGTGAATACTCTATACATGTATCCTTGTGCATTTAGTCACACGGTTCTCCGGGGGCCTCTGCCCGGGTAGAGGAATCACTGGGTCGTGGAATGTGCATACCTTTAATTCTGATATATGCGTGCTTTTTCTATGGGCCTGCCTGTAAAGCTCCCCTTGGTGCTAAGCAGCTACCTGCTGTCATTCAGAGAGAGGTCAGATATTGCTAGCAAGTCTGATCTGCGCATAGCCAAGCACAAGGTGGGTGGGACCAGAGGCCGGTGGCCTAGTTTGAATGTCAGGACCACAGCTCTCAGCTAAGCTGCTGCACCCTGGCAGCCTGTGCCCAGGGATGTTCCTAGAGCTGATGTTCTGAGGAATAAGGGTGATTATGTGGGGTGCTCTGTGTTTCTGAAAAATTATATAAATGAGGCGGGAAAGACACTCAGTAGTTTGCTCTTTGGGTACACTTGTAGTTAGTTGGTAAGCTGCCCAAGGGCTTTGGGGATCTTATTCACTGATATCTCTGAAGTGCCACAAACCACTTGCTTGGCAGAAGGTGGATGCTTAATAAATGTTTTTGCATAAATGAAAAATGAGTGCATAGTGAAGAGTTTTCTGTGAGACTTTTCCAAAAAGTCACAGTTCTGTAGGCTAAATATACATAATTATGGTGTATTTTTAATGCTCAACAGTGCTACTAAAATTTATTTTTGCTCTAGTTCCCTACCTTTACAATTAAGATTTTCTCTTTATCACTTGGCTTAGCAGAGCATATATTCTTTGAATATTATATTAAGTAGCTAATGGTTAATTTTGCTACCTGTTAACCATAGGTAAGAAGAAGCCTTGCAGTCTGATTGGTTTCAGGCACCAGGCAAGTTAATAGCAAGGTCTGATTGGTGGTGGTAGTGGTAGGAGATTAATCGTCTCTCTGAAAAATTTAATTTAAATTACCCTTGCAGGCAGCACAGGACACTTAAAGATAGTAGCATCCCATTATTGAAGGGCTGTGAATTTCAAAAGCCAGATTCATTCTACTTGAGCCACATATAAACAATAAAATTTTGCAGGAACTCATTCATTTGGCTAAATGATAAACAAATTTAAATCCAAAACTTTGAAGAGTTTGTAGTTTTAAATTCCAAAATAGAAATGTATTTTAAAAGTAATGTACTCATAAAAATATTCTCTATGATAGCACAGCTCCTTGGGATATTCAACATTTTTTTGGTATGTAGCATTGTCCAATCCTGGGGATGATTGTCATAGTCCCAGTTAGTTTTTTTTCCTGATAACTTTTTTTTTTTTTTTTTTTTTGAGACGGAGTCTTGCTCTGTTGCCCAGGCTGGAGTGCAGTGGCGTGATCTCGGCTCACTGCAATCTCCACCTCCTGGGTTCACACCATTCTCCTGCCTCAGCCTCCCGAGTAGCTGGGACTACAGGCGCCTGCCACCAAGCCTGGCTAATTTTTTGTATTTTTAGTAGAGACAGGATTTCACCGTGTTAACCAGGATGGTCTCGATCTCCTGACCTTGTGATCCGCCTGCCTCGGCCTCCCAAAGTGCTGGGATTACAGGCGTGAGTCACCATGCCTGGCCCTTTTCCTGATAATTTTAAAGTAAGTTTTGTGGAGAGGGTGCCATGTGATTTTTTTCCCCCTTAATTCATGGGGCTATAACTATATCCAAAGAAGAGTTGGCAAATATATTTATTTTACCACAGTTTCTAGATTAATTCACTTTGTTGAAATTTGACAGCTTTAAGGTACAAGAAGGCATTGAGAAGATGAGCTTGGAGAAGTGGGCATGCTCATAAGGTCATTTCTGGGTGGTAGTGGCTTAGTTTTACTAAGGCCACATCTAAAACTGAAGTTGTCAAGGAATTAGTAAGGTGTTCTATGGAAATGGAAAAGGGCAACCAATTCTGACTTACCGCAGGAGTTCAGTTGAGTGTCTGCTTTCTTTTTCTTTTCTTTTTTTTTTTTTGAGACAGAGTCTCGCTCTGGAGTGCAGTGGCGCAATCTCAGCTCATTGCAACCTCCACCTCCCAGGTTCAAGTGATTCTCTTGCTTCAGCCTCCCAAGTAGCTGGGACTACAGATATGTGCCACCACACCCGGCTAATTTTTTGTGTTTTTGGTAGAGACAGGGTTTCACCATGTTGGCCAGGCTGGTCTTGAACTGCTGGCCCCAAGTGATCCACCTGCCTTGGCCTCCCAAAGTGCTGGGATTATAGGCGTGAACCACCACGCTGGACCCGGTTTCTGCTTTCTGTTTCCATTTAAGAAAACTTTTTGGCCGGGCGTGGTGGCTCACACCTGTAATCCCAGTGCTTTGGGAGGCAGAGGCAGGCGGGTCATCTAAGGTTGGGAATTTCAGACCAGCCTGACCAGCATGGTGAAACCCCATCTCTACTAAAAATACAAAAATTAGCTGGGCGTGGTGGCGCATGCCTGTAATCCCAACTATTTGGGAGGCTGAGGCAGGAGAATCGCCAGAACCCGGGAGGCGGAGGTTGCGGTGAGCCCAGATCGTGCCAGTGCACTCCAGCCTGGGCAACAAGAGTGAAACTCCATCTCAAAACAAAAAACAACTTTTTAACAAATATGTACAGCTTCATTAAAATCTTGGAAAATTTGTTGTGCTGCCACATACTGGAAAATGCTGTTTTAGACACAGAATTCCAGAGGGGTATGGCTATAGAGCACATCTAGAAAGTCAGACCATGAGCACCTGAGTTTTTAGTCCATCCACCTCACATATGCTATCAAAGAAGCAGAGAGCCATGAATTCGATAGAAACTTTCTTTAAGAAAATTTGTAGGCTGGGCATGGTGTCTCACACCTGTAATCCCAGCATTTTGGGAGGCTAAGGCAGGCGGACCATTTGAGGTCAGGAGTTTGAGATGAGCCTGGCCAACATGGTGAAACCGTGTCTCTACCAAAAATACAAAAAAATGAGCTGGGTGTGGTGGCGCACAACTGTAATCCCAGCTGCTCGGGAGGCTGAGGTACGCAAATCACTTGAACCCAGGAGGCAGAGGTTGCAGTGAACCTAGATCTCACCCCTGCATTCCAGCCTGGGTGACAGAGTGAGACCCCGTCCCAAAAAAAAAAAAAAAAAGTAAGTAGCAGCAGTCAGTGCTTCGGTTATATTAATTGAATGATGATGAATGAATAGTGTATCCATCTCTTGATGTATTAAAAAGAAAAATCTCTGAGTGCCTACTCTGTGTGCCAGACACTGTTGTAGCAGATAATGGGACAAAGATGAGTAGGATATAAAAATTTCACCTGAAAATTCACTTTTATTTTTTAAAATTGAAGAACAGTTGTTACAGTGAACAGACTTTAAGTAATTGGGGAGTTTTACATAGTTTAGATAATAATCTTTTGGAACGTTTACATATTTCCTTGTGTTGATGGGCCTTCGTTTAATCTTCTAAATCTTGCACTTTTGGGCTACTCGTGTCCCTGGCACCCCAGGCCTCATTCACCACCCAGTCCCAGGATTGCTGGTAGCACAGATCTCTCGTTCTGGCCTTTCTCAGGTATTTTGAGTTCTTTTTTTTTCTTATTAAATATACAGATGGGGTCTCACTATGTTGCTCAGGTTGGTCTTAAACTCCTGCACTCAACTGATCACCCCGCCTCAGCCTCCTGAGTAGCTGGGACTACAGCATGTGCCACCATGCCTGGCTAACTTTAAAAATTTTTTGTAGAGATGGGGTCTCACTATGTTGCACAGGCTGGCCTTGAACTCCTAGGCTCAAGCGATCCTCTCACTTCAGACTGAGTGCTGGAAATACAGACATGAGCCACTGCACCCAGCCCTCTTCTAATTTCTTAAAACATAAACACATAGTCCGGGCGGCTCAGTGGCTCATGCCTGTAATCCCAGCACTTTGGCAGGCCGAGGCAGGTGGATCACGAGGTCAGGAGTTTGAGACCAGCCTGATGAACATGGTGAAGCCCCATCTCTACTAAAATACAAAAATTAGCCGGGCGTGGTAGTGCGCACCTGTAATCCTAGCTACCCAGGAGACTGAGTCAGGAGAATCGCTTGAACCTGGGAGGCGGGGGTTGCAGTGAGTGAAGATCACGCCACTGTACTCCAGCCTGGGCAACAGAACAAGACTCCGTCTCAAACAAAGCAAGAAACCAACGTATACACATATTATAGATACTCCGTTTTTGTCTGTGGCTGGTATTTCAAATATTTAAAGTCTTTGATACTTCAGTTTATGTTTCTTTTACCTCTCACTCATGGTAATGTGGATGTTTAAATTGTGGGCTCATTTCCTTGGATACATTTTATCTGGGGAATCTTTGAGGGCTGTGTTTGAGTGTGATCTCTGGAGAGGATTCACATCTGCCTCTGTGTACCTGGTGGTATGGCCAGTGCAGAACCCCAGTAGGCATGAGTGTTTGGCAGGGTGTGGTCACATCTGTAATATGAATGCCCAAACCTGTGTGAATACAGGTCTGTGAATAGAAATTCTCCAGGGTTTTATTTTAGTTATTTCCACTCTACCCATAGCCAAGGATGAGACAGTCACTGCATCTCCATCTGTGTGCTGGTATTTTTTTCCCCTAATAGATCCACCCAGACCTGATCTCCCACCCTGTTTGGATCCCCAGCCTCCTCTAAATGCCTGCTTCAGTGCTGGCTTACCTCTGTGGTTCTGAGTGTTCTTGGCATTTCTAGCTTTCTCACAGGCAGCCTGCATTTAATGGATTATTATTTTTAAAATGATACCACCAGTTTTAGGTTTTTCTGGATACCTACTTTGGAATATTGTCAGAGATGGAAGTCCCAGTGGTCCATTTATGAAGACATTCATCTTTCATACCCGGTGATACAGATGGAGAAAAAGCCAAAAGATCCCGCAGATCACCCAATTGGGCATACCCTATGATAAGGCTAAGGATATTTTTAGACATAAACATGCAGAAAACTTGCCTACGAGGTCACCTTTGACAGGAAGAGGGGGAGAATTATTAAAAAAAAAAAAAAAGAATCTTTTTGAAACTAGATATTTTTAAAGGGGTTTTATGATGACAATGTTTTGGAATAGTGATAATAAAAGGACTCAGCACTTAACATTCCATTCTTTTTAGGGTCTGTCTTTCACTGTGTATTTCACTTACCTTTCAAGTATTGTTTCTAGTTTCATTTCACTGAAGGAGAGTTGTGTTTGAAAATAGGTAGCATAATGAACAAATATGAACTCTTTTTGGTATAGAAAGTGTGAGCTGGACTTTATGTCAAGGCATTTTGAATGATAATTTTATTTCTAGCATTGAAAACGTTGTGGTTTTCATCAGATTGGTTTTGTTCTTTTAAAACAGGCCCCAGGCATGGAAGAGCTGATATGGGAACAGTACACTGTGACCCTACAAAAGGTGAGTTCTGCACATTTCATATATTCTACAGTCATGTTCTTGATTTTACGGATCATGGATCTTGTTTATTTTTGCCTACACACAGTTTTGGCTTTTTTTCCCCTTGAGGTGCATAATGCATTATAGATACTAACTGGCAATAATTGCTATGTTAACAAAGATTTGCATGCTATTGTATTTTTTGATTAAGGACCGTTTAATATAGAACATTTTAGAGGTTATTTAGTGTATACTCTTACCTCCAGATAGAACAGGTTATGAAAGAGAAAAGAAAGGGAAGAATGAAAATGACCTGTACTGTTTAAGGATGTTAAGGGAGCTTTTTACAACTTCTGTCATTTTAATTATGACATATTATACATACCTTATAACTCTTAAAAAGCATCCAAGAGACTGTAAGTCATTTGTGTGAGGCTAAGCTGGAGAACTGCACTCGTGGTTCTGCAATTTTTTTTTTTTTTTTTTTCTGAGATGGAATTGCACTCTTGTCACCCAGGCTGGAGTGCAGTGGTGCAATCTTGGCTCAGCGCAACCTCCGCCTCCCGGGTTCAAGCAATTTTCCTGCCTCAGCCTCCCAAGTAGCTGGGATTACAGGTGCCCATCACCACACCCGGCTAATTTTGTATTTTTAATAGAGACGAGGTTTCTCCATGTTGGTCAGGCTGGTCTCGAACTTCTGACCTCAGGTGATCCACCCGCCTCGGCCCCCAAAGTGCTGGGGTTACAGGCATGAGCCACCACGCCCAGAAGGTTCTGCATTTTTATTCCATCAAGCTGCTGTCCAGTCATCATCACTGTGATTTTCCTGGTCTTTCTGCAGGCTTTCTTCTTCTGGCTCTGAATTCCTCCAAGGTCTGTCATCTCCTAGAGGGACCATAAGTTCCTCATAGGAAGAGTTTTCCTTTGACCCTCAGAACTGTGAGCTTCAAGCTTTGTCTTCTATGAAAATTAAAGACATTCCTGAATTTGATGTTTATTGAATTAATCCAGGTAGAAAAAAATGTCTCTGGGCCAGTGCCCAGGTGCCCAGACTTCCAGATCAGTAATCACAATTTCTTCATTTGAGGGATTTTGTCTGCTTAGGTCTTATTTTTCAACTCTCCTCATCTTTCTGACTCTCCTCTGCCCTTTCCCTGAGCATTTCATGCATTCCTTGAGTTGTGGACCCAAAATTGGCAGAGGTCAGAGATTTTTTTAGGCTTGGCATAGAGGATGGAGCTGCCTCTGTCTAAAACCAGGTGCCAGCTGGTGGTGCTGCCAAATTCAAAGCCATGTGATTAATAGACAACACTCCCAACCTGTTTTGAGTTTGTAATTGTGTATAATCAGTCAGCATAGTGGGCCTCACATGGGAAACTTCCTTGGAAGGGAAGATTTTCTTTTAGTCTCGGAGTAATTTTTTATATAATCGAACCCAGATTTAAGAATATACAATCACATATACTCATATTATCTGGATGAAACTGGGCTTAGATTTTTTTTTTTTTTTTTTTTTTGAAATGGAGTCTCATTCAGTCACCCAGGCTGGAGTGTAATTGCATGATCTCAGCTCACTGCAACCTCCACCTCCTAGGTTCAAGTGATTTTCCTGCTCCAGCCTCCTAAGTAGCTGGGGTTACAGGGGTGTGCCACCACGCCTGGCTAATTTTTGTATTTTTAGTAGAGGTGGGGTTTTGCCATGTTGTCCAGGCTGATCTCGAACTCCTGGACTCAAGCAATTCACCCGCCTTGGCCTCCCAAAGTGCTGGGATTACAGGTGTGAGCCACTGCACCTGGCCCAGGCTTAGCTTTTTAAAACACAAATGAATTAGGGTTATGTATTATCTATGCTCACCACTGTGCATTGCTAGACCGATCATGGATGTAATAAATCTTATTTCCGATCTTCCATGCATGTAGAAAAGGGTTTAGTGCTTTGCTTTCTCATGAGATCTCAACACACATTTTATGTTCAAATTTTATCTTTAAAATCCATTTACGGGCCAGGCGCAGTAGCTCACGCCTGTAATCCCCACACTTTGGGAGGCAGAGGCAGGTGGATCACAAGGCCAGGAGATCGAGACCATCCTGGCCAACATGGTGAAACCCTGTCTCTACTAAAAATACAAAAATTAGCTGGGTGTGGTGGCACATGCCTGTAGTCCCAGCTACTCAGGAGGCTGAGGCAGGAGAATCACTTGAACCTGGGAGGCGGAGGTTTCAGTGAGCCAAGCACCACTGCACTCCAGCCTGGCAACAGAGCAAGACTCTGTCTCAAAAAACAAAACAAAACAAAACAATCCATTTATTTCTTTTTCACTGTATGTTGAAATGAAACTACCAACTCATCTACTTTGAAGTTAAAGGTATACTTTAAAAATACGATTTTAGGCAGACATAAAAAAGAACAAAATCATGTCCTTTACAGCAACATGAATGCACCTGGAGGCCATTATCCTAAGCAAATTAATGCAGAAACAGAAAACCAAATACTACATGTTCTCACTTAGAAGTGGGAGCTAAACATTGGGTACACACAGACACAAAGATAGGAACAGTTAACACTGGGAATTCCAAAAGTAGAGAGGGAGGGAGAGGAGCAAAGTTTGAAAAACTACTTCTTGGGTACTGTGTTCGGTACTTGGGTGACAGGATCATTAGAAGCCCAAACCTCAGCATCAGACAATACCCATATATAACAAACCTGCACATGTACTCCTGAATCTAAAATAAAAATAAAGAAAAATAAAAAGGGTTGGCTAGCACTGGGAAGAGCAGTCTCTTCCCACCCAGCTAGAAAGTTGTGGGTTTTTTTTGTTTTTTAGAGACTTCTTCAGTTGCCCAGTTTAAAGTGCAGAAGCTGCCTTGGCTTGTTGCAGCCTTGACCTCACAGGCTCAGGTGATTCTCCCACCTCAGCCTCTCGAGTAGCTGGGACTACAGACGTGCACCACCATGACCAGCTAATTTTTTGTATTTCTAGTAGAGACAGGGTTTTGCCATGTTGTCCAGGCTGGTCTCGAGCTGCTGGACTCAAGCATTCTGGCTGCGTTGGCCTCCCAAAGTGCTGGGATTATAGAAGTGAGCCATGAGCCTAGGCAGAAGGTTTTATTTATTTTTTTAATATGTCAAAATATCATAATATACAGAGGAATTAAAAATATTTACAGTACAGGCCAGGCACAATGGCTCCCTGTTGTAATCCCAGTGCTTTGGGAGGTTGAAGCAGGAGGCTCATTTGAGCCCAGAAATTTGAGGCTGCGGTGAGTAGTGATCACACCACTGCACTCCAGCCTAGCAACAGATCAAAACTCTGTCTCTTAAAAAAAAAAAAAAATACAATAAGAAAATCTGAAAATTAAAAAAATACAGTTTTAGTACAGATTCAGTTTTTACTGAAGTTGTTCCAGCTCAGGCCAGCATGATGCAAACAGGTACAACTGGTGCTTCAAACAGTCCATCCCTATTTGGACTGAAGACATTGTTTCCTATCCCTGCCTGCTTCTAGTGATAACTCCAGTCTGCACTATCAATCTTTTCCAGCCTCCACACACTGTTTCTTTCAGATAAGGAATTTCCCTTTATAAACCTGTCAGCTGACTATGACTATGCTTTATTTTGTTTCTCATTTGTTTCTGTAAGCCCATCTGTTCCTGAACAGTCTCTGGTTATTGATTTGACCTTTATTTTATTGAGTGCTTATAATAAATCCCGAAAGCCACTTATTGAAGGATTTTTAATATTTCTCCTCTCTGATGTACAGGATTCCAAAAGAGGATTTGGAATTGCAGTGTCTGGAGGCAGAGACAACCCCCACTTTGAAAATGGAGAAACGTCCATTGTCATTTCTGATGTGCTCCCGGGTGGGCCTGCTGATGGGCTGCTCCAGTGAGTGTCCTCCCTCGCCCCGCGGCCCCTACCAGCCCTACTGGTTGGCCCTAGACAGGGTATTTTGGTTGGTATCCACTTTATTTTTTTAAAAAAAAGAAAAAATAACAAACTTTTATATAATATTTGAAAAGTCTTCAAGCTGGAATGGAAGCCATAATACACCATGTTTGAATAATGCCCAAACCTTGGGAACACCCCAGCTTTGGAGCGAGGAGGGCAGTTGTTTCCGTAAGAAGATAGTTCCAAACATCCCTCCTACGTTTAGGAATCATTTCTGAACGTGGAGTTTTAAATTGGCATGCTTCTCAACCCCAATGCTTAGCCAACACTGTTTATGTTCGTTTTAATTTATATTCTTTAAGAATTTAATGAGGAGACTTTGGTTTATTGATTATCTTATTTATAAGAGTGATGTGGAAGTTGGGAAAATTTACTATGGGAAAACCACAAGTTTTCCAACTGCCAGCTTTCTGACCTGAAGAGGTAACACCATTTTATTTTAATTTTTAATTAATTTTTTCTTTTTTCTTTTTTTTTGTGAGACAGAGTCTTGCTTTGTCACCCAGTCTGGATTGCAGTGGTGCGATCTCAGCTCACCGCAACCATCACCTTCCGAGTTCAAGCAATTCTCTGCTGCCTCAGCCACCTGAGTAGCTGGGATTATAGGTGCCTGCCACCACACCCAGCTAATTTTTGTATTTTTAGTACAGATGGGTTTTCGCCATGTTGGCCAGGCTGGTGTCAAACTCCTGACCTGAAGTGATCTGCCCAACTCGGCCTCCCAAAGTGCTGGGATTACAGGCATGAGCCACCGTACCCAGCTGGTAACACCATTTTAAATGATGCATGCCTGATTCCCACAAGATAACTTCTCAGGAAGAAATCGAAAGTTAACTGTATGGCTGCATTGGCTAAATAGCTCAAAAGTTTAGGTTCTGTTGGTGTTTAAAGCCTCTGTGGACTAAGCACAGTGGCTCACACCTATAATCCTGCACTTTGGGAGGCTGAGGTGGCAGGAACACTTAAGCCAGGTGTTGAAGATCAGCCTGGGCAACATAGTGAGACCCTGCTGGGATGGCATGCACCTACTCGGGTCCCAGCTACTTGGGAGGCTAAGGTGAGAGAATCCTTTGAGCTCAGGAAGTTGAGGTTGCAGTGAGCTCTCAGTCACACTACTGCAGTCCATCCTGGGTGAGAGAGGGAAACCATGCCTCTTAAAAAAGAAAATTATAATTAAGAAAGCCTGTATAGTTTTATCAAAGTTAGTAGTCTTTCATATGGAGAAATGCAAAATTTTAAAGTAATATTTGGGATGAACTGGAGCAATAGGATTCTGTGATCTCAGAATTTCTTTAAGAATCCGAGGCAAGCTCTTGGCCCTTTTCCTGCACAAAAGCACAAATGGATATACACCTACTTGGAGGGAGTGTTTTTAGACTTTTCTGAAGCCCACCATGCACCTCAGGCAATAGGGGACTGATAGAGAAATTCCTTTTGGTGTCCAGACCTCACCGTCATCAAGTACCTCCTGGTGTGACCCTGTGGTTTGGGGCGATCAGGCCTCTCTCTTCCCAGATGATTTCCATTTAGACACTCAGAATTGAGCTGTATGGCCCCCAGTTCCTTTCTTTGAAAGATCTCAGGCCAAGTTGACTGGGCCTTGGGCGCCACCAGACACTGAGCCCTTTAGAAAGCCTTTCAGGTCGATTTGCTGCTTCTATTTGTTCCTAAATAAATAATTTACAATGAATAGATGGGAGTTTTTCATGACCCATTTTTATTTCTTGTTTACAGAGAAAATGACAGAGTGGTCATGGTCAATGGCACCCCCATGGAGGATGTGCTTCATTCGTTTGCAGTTCAGCAGCTCAGAAAAAGTGGGAAGGTCGCTGCTATTGTAAGTACTGGGTTTGCTTTCAGCTTGCCTAAATAGCATTTTGTTTTTTTTGCCCAGAAGAAAATTACCCCTTGCTTTTAAGCAGTTGACAGAATTACATAACCTAGGGACCGCTGTTCTTGGATCCTCAGTACTTTCGGAGGGGTGTGAAGATGTGTGTAAGTTATCCTTCCTACCTTTCCTTGTGTCTTCTCCTGAGGCCGGTGATTGCCTAATCTGAGTTAGTTTGCCTTAGGAACCAAGTTAGGCAATTATTCCCTAAGAGAATTAGCTAGATTCAGAATACTGGTAAAACAATATTAATTTAGAAAAAATCTTTCAGCGCAAAAACTCACTTGTAAAGGCCCAAGCAAGATATATTATATCTTCATAGACTAAGAGTTTCATTAGAAGACCGTCTATAATCTTCATTCATCTATTCATTCATTCATTCACTGGCTGAGAATCAACTATGAGCTGGATGCCATTAGGCCCTGGGGCCAATCTGTGTTGCAAGATGTGTTCACTACAGTGGAGCAGGTAGACACACAAAGTGAGAATGGTAATAAAGTGTGCTTAGAGGCAATGCTAGTAGGGATATACCCACATATATGGTTGTGTGTGTGTGTGTGTGTGTGTGTGTATATATATATATATATATTTATATATTTTTTTTTTTTGAGCAATTTTGCTTATTGCCCAGGCTGGAATGGCACGATCATGGCTCACTGCAACTCCTCCGGTTCAAATTCACCCCTCCGATACTGGATTACATCATGTCCACCACACCCTCTAATTTTGTATTTTATAGAGTTGGGGTTTCACCATTGGTCAGGCTGGTCCGAATCCAATTGGTGATCCCCATGGGATTACAGGCATGAGCCACCTCACCTGGCCACATATATGGTATTTAATGTTTTTCAACTTTATATTATGAAGATTTTCAAACAAAAAGGAAAGTTGAAAGATCAGCGTAATAAACATTTATCTTCTAAAATATTACTATTCTGCCATCTTTTACTTGGTCTCTGTTTGTATATAAACATTCACGTCTTTCTGGCCAACCATTTGAAGGAAAGTTACAGACATGACAGTTCATTTCTACTTACTTCACATGCATTTCCTATGAATGAGGATATTCATCTATATAATACTATTATCTGATCTAAGAAAAGTAATAATTTTACAGTATTGTCTAAAATCCAGCCCATATCTCAAGATGTCTTTTTCATTTTTAGAGATGGGATCTTGTGTTTCCCAGGCTGATCTTGATCTCCTGGGTTCAAGCGATCGTTCCACCTCAGCCTCCCAAGGTGCTGGGATTACAGGTGTGAGCCACCATACGCAGCTCTCAAAATGTCTTTGATAAATGTTTTCTTCCCTATCCAGGATCCAAAGTTCACTCATTGCATTTAATTATCTCTTTAGTTCCTTTTAATCTAGAAGGGTTCCTCTTTCCCCTTGCCCCTCTACCCCACCCCCCACTTTAAAAATGGCATTGGGCCAGGCTCAGTGGTTCACGCCAGCACTTTGGGAGTTGGAGGCAGGCAGATCACCTGAGGTCGGGAGTGAGGAATACCACGATAGAGAGGGATTTTATTTATTTATTTTTGATATGGGGTCTCACTCTGTCACCCAGCCACCAGCCTGGCCAACATGGTGAAACCCCATCTCTACTAAAAATACAAAAATTAGCCACGCATGGTGGTGTGCACCTGTAATCCCAGCCATTGGGAGGGTGAGGCACGAGACTCACTTGAACCTGGGAGGCAGAGGTTGCAGTGACCTGAGTACAGTCCAGCCTGGGCAACAGAGTGAAACTTTGTCTTAATAATAAATAAATAAATAAATAAATAAATAAATAAATAAATAAATAAATAAGGCATTGACTTTTCTTCCTTAAAAATTTAAAAATTTATGCATAATGCATAGTTATAGGGTATGTGTGATTAATACATTAATATGATTTGTAAAATTCAGACGAGATCGGGCGTGTTCAGGATGGTATGGCTGTAGACATGATTTGTAAAATTCAAATCAGTGTATTTGGAATATCCATCACCTTAAATAATTGTGTTTTCTTTATGGTAGAAATGTTCAGATTATTCTCTTCCAGCTATTTTGGAATGTACAGTAGATTCCTGTAAGCTGTAGTCACCCTGCCGATCTAACATTAGGTCTTATTTTCTTCTATCAGACCATATATTTGTACCCATCAATCAACTTCTCTTTATTCCCCTTTGCCCCCTAGGCAGCTATGTATAGAATGTCACACTTTCTGGATTTTTGTTTGAGTTTTATAACTTAGTGATTTGGGCCTCTGAGACTTTTCAAACTTCAGCAGAAGCAGATTTTGGAGGTACTATTTTATTATTACCTTAATTCAAGGCACTGTACTCAGAGCTTCACCATCATTGTCTCATTCTAACCCTGTGAGATTTTTATTATCCGTTTCCCGATGAGGAACCTGAACCTTAGTGAGTCGGCAGGGATACAGTTTTCTTGAAACCAGAACCAGGGCTCTTAACCACTGCCTTCTCCACGTTCAGTTGTGATTGTCCTGCGTTCACACTGAGTTTGTTTTGACAACAGGTGGTCAAGAGGCCCCGGAAGGTCCAGGTGGCCCCGCTTCAGGCCAGCCCTCCCCTGGATCAGGATGACCGGGCTTTTGAGGTGATGGACGAGTTTGATGGCAGAAGTTTCCGGAGTGGGTACAGCGAGAGGAGCCGGCTGAGCAGCCATGGGGGGCGCAGCCACAGCTGGGAGGACAGCCCGGAAAGGGGGCGTCCCCACGATCGGGCCTGGAGCCGGGAGCGGGACCTCAGCCAGGACCGGAGCCGCGGCCGGAGCCTGGAGCGGGGCCTGGACCAAGACCATGCGCGCGCCCGAGACCGCAGCCGTGGCCGGAGCCTGGAGCGGGGCCTGGACCACGACTTTGGGCCATCCCGGGACCGGGACCGCGACCGTGGCCGCCGCCGGAGCATTGACCAGGACTACGAGCGGGCCTATCACCAGGCCTACGACCCAGACTACGAGCGGGCCTACAGCCCAGAATACAGGCACGGGGCCCACCACGACGCCCGCTCTCGGGGGCCCCGAAGCCGCAGCCGCGAGCACCCGCACTCACGCAGCCCCAGCCCCGAGCCGAGGGGGCGGCCGGGGCCCATCGGGGTCCTCCTGATGAAAAGCAGAGCGAACGAAGGTAGGCATGCTTGATGTAGGAAGAAAAGCACTGTTGTGATATGCATAACTAACTTTTCTTTTTTTTTTTTTTTTTCCGGAAGAGTTGCTCTGTCATCCAGGCTGGAGGGCAGTAGTGTGATCTCGGCTCACTGCAACCTCCACCTCCCGGGTTCAAGCGATTCTCCTGCCTCAGCCTCCTGAGTAGCTGCGTCTACCACCACGCCCAGCTAATTTTGTATTTTTAGTGGAGACAGGTTTCAACATGTTGGCCAGGCTGGACTTGAACTCCCAACTTCAGGTGATCCGTCCACCTTGGTCTCTCACAGTGCTGGGATTACAGGCATGAGCCACGGCGCCTGGCCAGGAATAGCTCCTTTTTTTTTTTTGTGACGGAGTCTTGAGTCTTGCTCTCTTGCCCAGGCTGGAGTGCAGTGGCGTAATCTGGGCTCACTGCAACCTCCGCCTCCCAGGTGCAAGCAGTTCTCCTGCCTCAGCCTCCCTAGTAGCTGGGCTTACAGGCGCACACCACCACACCTGGCTGATTTTTTTATTTTTAGTAGAAACGGGGTTTCACCGTGTTGGCCAGGCTGGTCTTGAACTCCTCACCTCAGATGATATGCCCACCGCAGCCTTCCAAAGTGCTGGGATTATAGGCATGAGCCACTGCACCCGGCCAGCTGTTTTTTTTTTTTGAGACGAGTCTCACTGTGTCACCCTGGCTGGAGAGTGCAGTGGCATGATCTCGGCTCACTGCAACCTCTGCCTCCTGGGTTCAAGTGATTCTCCTGCCTCAGCCTCCCAAGTAGGTGGGATTATAGGTGCCTGCCACCACGCCCGGCTAATTTTTGTATTTTCAGTAGAGACAGGGTTTTGCCAGGTTGGCTAGGCTGGTCTCAAACTCCTGACCTCAGGTGATCTGCCCGCCTCGGCCTCCCAAAGTGCTGGGATTACAGGTGTGAGCCACCGCGTCTGGCCGAGCTATCTCTTAATTGCACTTAACCAGCATTGTACCCAGCACTGACCTAAATGCCTAACACCAATTAGTTCGTTTAATCCTCAGAACTACCTCATGAGGGAGGACTCTTGTATCTCCATTTTATAGACAAGGAAACTGAGGCACAGAAGGTTCATTGACATACACAAAGTTGTGTCATCAGTGGAAGAGCCAGGCTCCAGAATTTTGGCTTTAAACTAGGAAACCAGTGGTTCTCAAAGCAGTGCATCACCTGGGCACCTGTATGAAATGCGGACTCTCAGGTCCAGCCCAGTCCCACTAGATCAGAAACCATGGGGTGGGGCTGGGTGCAGTGGCTCACACCTGTAATCCCAGCACTATGGGAGGCCGAGATGAGTGGATCACTTGAGGTCAGGAGTTGGAGACCAGCCTGGCCAACACGATGAAACCCCATCTGTACTAAAAATGTAAAAATTAGCTGGGCGTGGTGGTGGGTACCTGTAATCCCCACTTCTGGGGAGACTGAGGCAGGAGAATAGCTTGAACCCCGAGGGGTGGAGGTTGCAGTGAGCAGAGATCATGTCACTGCAACCTCTGCCTCCTGGGCTCAAGCGATCCTCCCACCTCAGCTTCCCCAACCCACAGTAGCTAGCTGGGATTACAGTTGTGTGCCACCACGCCTGGCTAATTTTTTTTTTTTTTTTGGTGTGCACGGGTTTTCACCATGTTGCCCAATCTGGGATCCACGTGCCTTGGTTGGGATTACAAAGTGCTGGGATTACAGATGTGAGCCACTGTGCCAAGCCATACAGAGGAGTTTATAGGGGACATTTATAGGTGAGGATTCTGAAACTCAGACTGGGGAAGTGACTTGCCCATGTCTGGAAGCCAGTAAGTAAAGGTGGAGCTGGAACTCAAACTCCATCCTCTGGAAATAGGTGATTGGAAACAAGTAGGTGAGTGAGCAGGGCTTTTGAGCCTAGTGTTGAGATACGCTTAGCACTATTTCTTGTCTTCTGACTTACGATTCCTTGTAGCATGTAACATCTTTAATTTCCTTTTGTTTTCTTAATTGTTCTCATTTTAAGAGGAAAAAAGTTAAAGAGCACCTGAGAATGCAAAGGAAAAGACTTGCGTTTTAGGTTTGGGATTTGCATTTTGATAGCCTATCGGATGAGAGGGTTTGTTTTCTTTAGTTTTTTTGTGAAGAGTTGAGTTATGTAACTAAGTGCCTATTGAAATAACCGAAGAATAATGCAAAGATGTGAATAGTGAGATACCTGGAGTCCAGTCCATGAAAATAAATGGGAACGTTGAGATTGCAATATCTCCCTGAGGGTGTGCATCTTAGGAAGTGTAAGGATTTCACAGTGGTTTTTTTTTTTTTTTTGAGATGGAGTCTCGCTGTCGCCCAGGCTGGAGTGCAGTGGCGCGATCTCAGCGCACTGCAAACTCCATCTCCCGGGTTCAAGCGATTCTCCTGCCTCAGCCTCCTGAGTAGCTGGGACTACAGGCGCCCGCCATCATGCCCAGCTAATTTTTGCACTTTTAGTAGAGATGGGGTTTCACCATGTTGGCCAGACTGGTCTCAAATCCCCAACCTCAGGTGATCTGCCTGCCTCAGCCTCCCAAAGCGTCAGGATTAAAGGTGTGAGCCACTGCACCTGGCCAGTTCCACTTTATAAAAGAAAAATTTTTGCTACCTTTTGTTAAGATTGCATAATAATTTGGCTATCATTGGCTAGGGTTTTATAAGAATTAATGTTTAAAGAAATTCGACAGTAGGTAAGACCTGCATTTGATTAAGAAAAAATATGATCCAGCTATTATATTTCACGGCACCAGTTGTCTTTCTTAGACGCTGGTCAACTGATTTTTTTGTCTTCATTTGTGAAATGCCCACATACACACCAGAAGACCTATTTGCAAAATTATAATGAGTGCATTTTTTAAGAGGATTGAGGAATTGTTGAAAAATGCCAGAGAGACGTTATCACTCAAGCTTGTCTCACTCAGCCTTCTGTCCTGGGCTGTGAGGCTGTTTGACCACTAGGGGGTCGCCATCCATGAAAGTAGCTTTGCCCTTCCCTTACTCCATTCTTGACTGTCAGCTTCCTAAAGGACTAGGGCATGGGCCACAACACTTCTAATCTTTGTGGTAAGATCTGGCTGACAAGTTTATTGTAAATCATTTAAAACTTATTTTAAAATTGACTTCATACCTTTCCTGAATTGTAGAAAGTTACTTTGTTTTGTAATTATAAGATTTTTAGTTTGAATGATAATAAA
This sequence comes from Hylobates moloch, assembly GCF_009828535.3. Classification (NCBI taxonomy): domain Eukaryota; kingdom Metazoa; phylum Chordata; class Mammalia; order Primates; family Hylobatidae; genus Hylobates; species Hylobates moloch. Next base: position 42,232,565 of record NW_026652285.1, read on the forward strand.
ATATTTTGTGCCTGTTTTAAAACCTGCTCTGTTGTGGTAGTTTCCTAGAATGTGAAAATTTATTCTTAAAATGATGTATTTTTACAAGTTTATTAAGTAAAACCAGAATAGTCTAAGTAGCATTGAAAGTATTTAAAAATATATATACTTAGTAATTACAATGTTTTTGCTTTCGATAGCAATTCAGAGCCCATAAACTCCCAAAGCTATGCTGGTTTTAGTTAAATGCTTTATTAATTACTTTGCCTGACTTCTTTACCCCTTTTCTTCACCCACTGAATTCCTTTCAATGCCAAGCTTCATATAATCTAAAATGCTAGATTTTTTGCAGTGCCTTCCTGTAGAGAGCCTCATTGTCAGCAGAACATGCCTATTAAGGTGTGCTGAATTGTTTTTTTTTCTCCCCAACATTTTATTTGAAAAGTGTTTAATTTGGCCAGGTGCAGTGACTCACACCTGTAATCCCAGCACTTTGGGAGGCCGAGGCGGGTGGATCACCTGAAGTCAGGAGTTCGAGACAAGCCTGGCCTACATGGTGAAACCCTGTCTCTACTAAAATACAAAAATTAGCTGGGCGTGGTGGTGGGCACCTGTAATCCCAGCTACTTGGGAGGCTGAGGCAGGAGAATCACTTGAACCTGGGAGGCAGAGGTTGCAGTGAGCTGAGATCATGCCCCTGCACTCCAGCCTGGGTGACAAAGCAAGATTCTGTCTCAAAAAAAGAAAAAGAAAAATGTTAATTTTATAGCAAATGCACGTATAACCTTCATCTAGTTTTACCAATTGTTAACATTTTGCCACACTTACTTTCTTTTTCCTCCTCCTTTTTTTTTCTTTCCTTCTACTCCATCACCCTTCCTGTTACCTCTCTCAGTGGGTTTTTTGGTACTATTTAAGTAAGTTACAGGCAACTCACAATTACCCATAAATATTTCAGAGGTATCTTCCAAGGATAAGAACATTCTCCTACATCAGTCACCGTAATACCATTATAACACTTAAGAAAATTAACATTAATATCCCTTTCATGTATTATAGTTCATTTTCAAATTGCTCCAAATGATGTAACTCATTCTGCTTCCACCCTCCACTGTATCAGGGACCTATGATAGTTCATGCATTGCATTTGGTTTTTATGTATCTTTTTTTTTTTTTTTTTTTTTTTTGAGACAGAGTCTCGCTCTATCACCCAGGCTGGAGTGCAGTGGCGCAATCTCGGCTCACTGCAAGCTCCGCCTCCCGGGTTCATGCCGTTCTCCTGCCTCAGCCTCTCCGAGTAGCTGGGACTACAGGCGCCCGCCACCACGCCCGGCTAATTTTTTGTATTTTTAGTAGAGACGGGGTTTCACCGTGGTCTCGATCTCCTGACCTCATGATCCGCCTGCCTCGGCCTCCCAAAGTGCTGGGATTACAAGCGTGAGCCACCGCGCCCGGCTTTTTATGTATCTTTTAATCTAGAACAGTTTCTCTACCTTTTTGTTTTTTATGGCATTGACTTTTTTGAAGAGTTCAGGCCAGTCATCTTACAGAATTTCCCATATACAAAATTAACTTTTTAATACATATTTTAAAATAGTCCTATAAGCCAGACTAAGTTTTTTGAACAAATTGATGACATACGTGTATGTTTATGTGTTTGTCTCCTAGAGTATGGTCTCCGGCTTGGGAGTCAGATCTTCATAAAGGAAATGACCCGAACGGGTCTGGCAACTAAAGATGGCAACCTTCACGAAGGAGACATAATTCTCAAGGTGGGTAGATGGGGGCAGAGAACGGTAGTGTGCATATTGCCGTTCATAGCCTGCATGTCCACATGCAGCACCAACACAGTGAGACTTAGGTCCAATGAGAGTCAATGGTAAGACAGAGGTGGCAAGAGCAGCATAATGAGATGATTTTTTATCAGAAAAACCGGACATCGAGGGTTGTAACAGTTTAATGTCAGTTTAAAAATAAAAACAAAAAACTCCATGAATATTTTCTTCTTTCCTGTTTAAAGTTTAGATCCCTGTTCCCTAAACTAAGGAAAGATGAGAAGGAAAGTTGGTGGTATATGAATGCTGAATATTTAATAGGTCTTGTAAACCTCTCCAGTCAGGAAACATGTTCCACTAGTAAACCAAACCGTTGTCTTGAGCTTGGAAGTTAAATAAATTAGCAGAGTAACTTACACCTGTGTTTGGGATCCAGGCATGCGGGATTATATTTAATTTAAAGGACAGTTCATTTTTATTGAGTCATCCTAAAGCCAATATCTCTTTGAATATCTGAGCAAAGCCTTTACATTTTTAGAAGGGGAAAATATGAATTTTCTACTGTGAATAATTTTATTGCATTTAACATTACCATTCTTTATAAACACAGATCAATGGGACTGTAACTGAGAACATGTCTTTAACGGATGCTCGAAAATTGATAGAAAAGTCAAGAGGAAAACTACAGCTAGTGGTGTTGAGAGACAGCCAGCAGACCCTCATCAACATCCCATCATTAAATGACAGTGACTCAGAAATAGAAGGTAAAAGAAGAGGAGGCTGTGAGCTTAGCTGGAAGTAAGGAAGGCTGTTGCTTCCCCATTCTATTTAGTGTAGCTATCCAGCTGGAAGTTAAATTTCTAAGGAAAGACCCCTTGAAACCTTAATCCCCAAAGGTCACTGGTTGGTTGTTATTTGCTTATTAAAGTGCCTATTGAAATTAGGTTTCCAATATAAAATTCTGGTGCACTTGCAAACTCTCAGAGAACTATTAATTAGGCAATTGAAAGCAAAAGTTGTCAGTAAAAAAAATGTGTGTTTGAGTGGTTCAAAGAACTAACCATATCATTTATATATTTGCTAATTGCTTATTGTGTTTCTTTTTGAGACAGTCTCCCTCTGTTGCCCAAGCTGGAGTGCAGTGGTACAGTCTTGGCTCACTGCAACCTCTGCCTTCCAGGTTCAAGTGATCCTTCTGCCTCAGCCTCCTGAGTAGCTGGGATTACAGGTGCCTGCCACCACACCCGGCTAATTTTTGTATTTTTAGTAGAGACAGGGTTTCGCCATGTTGGCCAGGCTGGTCTCGAACTCCTGACCTGGTGATCTGCCCATCTTGTCCTCCCAAAGTGCTGGGATTACAGGCGTGAGCCACCAGGCCCAGCCTTAATTGCTCATTCTTTTAAAGTGGCTATTAATATTTCTAATAGAGAAGACAATTTGGAGGATAGCTAAAACAAGTAGATGCTCAAAAAGAATCAAAATGGCTAATATTGTGGCATTCATTAGTTAGCAGTCTGCATCACCTCTTCCCTTTTAAAGAGCTATATTCATTATTTGAATATGAATTATACATAGGATAACATTTTAGCCTTGTAAAAATAGTTAATCACAGTATATCCTACTGAACCATCTACTATTGCTTTTGTGCAGAGAAGTTTAGAAAATATTAAGTTACCAAGTTGTAAAGCAGACTTTTGTTGATTTTTTTTTTTTAAGGAATTTCTTTATAAAACCTTAAAACTTAATTCAGTTTCCAGTGTATCAGAAGTTGTTGATCACTGTTATGGGTGCAGTGCAGGAAAACAAAAGGAGCATGAGAAATAATGCCAGCATGTTAGGGGGTTTGCAGTTTATTTTCTTGGTACTCAGTGTGTGGTCCTCATCCCCCCAACCCCTGACCCCAATAGCATCTGCATAATCAGGGAACTGGATAGAATTGCAGAATCTCAGTCTCCCCTCAGCTGCCCCACAACAACTGCATCCTAACAAGATTTATATGCACTTTAAAGTTTGAGAAGCACTGGGCTGCTTGGGAAGAATTAGTGTATACATCTGTGATCCAGTAATAGAATTTTGACTGTTCTGTAGCAGCTTTGATGGAAAATGAGACAAAAGAGAAATACACAATTCTAAATTTGCCTTCCCCTTTATTAATTAATGCCTTTTCCCTTAAAATGAGCAAGTTTTTCTCCAGGACTAATAGACTATTAGCACATTTCCTGCCTACCTTGCTTCCATTTCCCATGTTTCCTACCCAGAGAATAGTGCAATTTCTCTGGGTAGGAGAATATTTTAAATATTTTATTTAAAAGTCTTTTCTTATTTTTGAAACTAGATATCTCAGAAATAGAGTCAAACCGATCATTTTCTCCAGAGGAGAGACGTCAGCAGTATTCTGATTATGATTATCATTCTTCAAGTGAGAAGCTGAAGGAAAGGCCAAGGTAAGATGACATGCATTTTCTCTTGTACATGTCATTGTGAATGTACACACGTACGTATTTATGAAACTGTTATCTCTTGAGACATTAACATATGACATGTGCTTCAGTTCCAGAGAGGACACGCCTAGCAGATTGTCCAGGATGGGTGCGACACCCACTCCCTTTAAGTCCACAGGGGATATTGCAGGCACAGTTGTCCCGGAGACCAACAAGGAACCCAGATACCAAGAGGACCCCCCAGGTGAGCCTTTAAGACTACTCAGTTTCAACAGTTGTATTGAGAAGTGTGTGCTCGCACAGCCATAACAAAGAGTGAAATCGTGTCCTTTGCAGCCACGTGGATGCAGCTGGAGGCCATTATCCTAAGCTAATTAACATGGGAACAGAAAACCACATAGTACATGTTCTCACTTTTAAGTGGGAGCTAAACATTGGATACAAATGGACATAAAGGTGGCAATAACAGAAACTGGGAACTAGTAGGTGGGAAACTACTGAAGGAGGAGATGGAAAGGGTTGAAAAACCATTAGGTACCGTGCTCACACCTCAGTGACAGGATCAATTGTACCCCAAACCTCAGCATCATGCAGTATACCCATGTAACAGACCTGCACGTGCACCCCCTGAACCTAAAATAAAAGTTGAAATTATACACATATATGTAAATACATATATATGCATACATATATGTATGTGTGTATATATGTATGCATATATACGTATATATGTGTATGTATACAGATATGTATGTACATGTATATGTGTATATATAAATAAGTGTGTACTTAATTCCAGAGGGTGGCTGAAAGGGAAGAGGGAAATAAAAAATTACATATGGAAGAGGCCCTCCTTTCTCTCTCTCCCTCTTGACGTTGACGAACTATAAAATAATAGCCTTGTCTAAATGCCATTAGAATTGGTCACACTTTGTCATATTTGATGAGTTGAGGTCATTGTTTTCTCCCATCCTCGATCCTGACCTCTTCCCCCAACCCTTCCCCACCACACTGCAATTATCATCATAATTTTATATTCATAAATATTTAAGGGGAAACAGTATCATTATTATATGTTTTTTAAGTTATTAAAAATTCTGTGTTCTTGTACACATGACCGTACACCTTGCATTTTAGAGGTTCATTTTTTAATCTCTTGTATTTTGAGAAACCATTGGCACCTGCTAACGCTTCAGAGTTAAACTGCACCTTAGAGACTTCTTTTTGTTTCTGATGACGTATATGTGGCATACACTTACATTTTTTTGTGGATTTTGTGATTTTTCTATTTAGAAATGCACTCTTGTTAGTCCAGATTGATAACAATAGATGTTTCTTAATTTACAGCTCCTCAACCAAAAGCAGCCCCGAGAACTTTTCTTCGTCCTAGTCCTGAAGATGAAGCAATATATGGGTATGTATTTCCATCTGTGTTTGTTTTCCCTTCTTCCTTACAGCTCTGTCTCTAACTGAAATCCAGAAGAGTGGTGGCTTTTGCCTAGATGGTGATTTTGTACACTGTCAGCCACCTTTAACCAACCCCCATTGGTAGTGCTTATGAGAAAGAGGAATCATTTGTAGGAAAGCAAAATGTGGAAGTGGGTGAACTTTGTGATGTTAATGTTGTCTGTTTACCTACCTATCTAGCTACCTTTCCAGAGTGTTACCCTGAGTATTTGCGTTTGTCAGATAAATTCACTCCCAAATAGGTGAAGTATTGCTAAACTACAGTGCCCCGTGGTGACTGCACTGATGTGATGGTCCCAGTGTCAGTCTGTGTGGGAGAGGGAGGAGGAGTGCTGCTGTGCTCTGCACTTGGTAATCAGAACCCCTAGTTCAGCAGGGGTCAAGGGCAGCAGCCTCCTGGATTAGGATTCTTCTTCTTTGTACCCAGACTGTGTCTTTATTTGACAAGAATGCAGTGCAAGCCAGCCTTCCTTTGGAAGAATTTTAGCCCTAACTCTGCCCTTTATTTGCTTTCTCATCTTGAATGAGTTGCTATAGAGATTCTATAATTCTACGTCTTCACCAGTAACAGGGACCTACTGATACTCATCTCATGGTCCCAAGAAAGATAAAATTGTAGGATATAAAAGATAGATGAGAAAAATGAGAGGTCTTTGTAAACTGTAAATCAGTCTGTAGCTAGAAGAAATTAAGTCTCTCATTTGCTAATGTTGTTCTCCTTTTTAAAAAATATCTCCTATCTTTCCTTTCTGAAACGGAACCTATTGCAGCCCTAATACCAAAATGGTAAGGTTCAAGAAGGGAGACAGCGTGGGCCTCCGGTTGGCTGGTGGCAATGATGTCGGGATATTTGTTGCTGGCATTCAAGAAGGGACTTCGGCGGAGCAGGAGGGCCTTCAAGAAGGAGACCAGATTCTGAAGGTAAGAACAGCCCAGCTCTGTTTCTAGAAGTTACTTGTAAGGAGTGCGCTTTTCTGGGTGTTCTTTCTGTAAGGGAAGACAAAGTGGTTCAGCTGGTGAAATAGAGCAGCTGCGAGTTTGTTGATGCCTGGCATTGAAGTCTCTGTATTCCTCAAATGGGTCCTGTCTTCTCAGTCTTGGAACCCAGAACTCATCCATGTATCCGTGAGAACTGATAGTGTTTCTACCCTTGCCAAGATTTTATTAGTCTGATTAATGTGAAAACATTGAGACTCTAAGTAAGCACTTACAGGAAAGATTTTTCAAGAAGATCTTTCTGATTTTTGCTTTTTTCCCTGTGTTCCCCCTGCCTGCCGTCTTTCTTAAGGTAGTGTCCTGTAATTGAACAAAGGTGAGTGTCGGCATCAGACCGGGTGATTGGAATTTCGTCCCAGCCTCTCATTAGTTCTGTGGCCTTGGTTCACCCTGAGGCTCAGGTTTCTGTATCTGTTTAATGGGGATGAGAATACCTGCCTCACAGGGACCCTGGGAAGATTAGACCAGGTAACACTTACAAGGCACCTAGCAGAGTTCCCTGGCACAGAATAGGAAGGTCAGTGTCCATTCTTTTTTCTTACTGGAAGATGACAAATAGCTACTACTCAATGTTATTTACATTTAAAATTGTCCAGGAAAGGGAATTCCTGGTTAATCAAATATTGATACTTTTAATATTACTATGTGTTTGTATAATCTGTTAAGGAATTGAAAAATAACTTGATATTTATGTGTGTGTGTGTGTGTGTGTGTAGCATTCTTTGTTGACTTCAGAATAAATTTCAAGAACATCAAGTATCTCCTTACAATAAAAATATAGAGTACTAGGGAACTGTCTTTTTTTGACAGTCTCACTCTGTCACCCAGGCTGGAGTGTAGTGGTGCTGTCTCACATCACCGCAACCTCCGCCTCCTGGGTTCAAGCAATTCTTAGTCCTCAGCCTCCCCAGTAGCTGGGATTACAGGTGAACTCTTAATTTTTGTCTTTGTAGTAGAGACAGGGTTTCACCATGTTGCCCAGGCTGGTCTCGAGCTCCTGAGCTCAAGCAATCCACCCATCTTGGCCTCCCAAAGTGCTGAGATGACAGGCGTGAGCCACGCACTTGGCTGGGAACTGTCTTCATTGCAATTTCTTTATGTGTCTGCAAACTTGCAGTTCATATAGATGAGTTTTTTTTCTTGTTAATGTTAGTAAAAAATCCATTTGTAGTAAACTAAGGGGTCTGGTAGGGGCTTCTAAGGCTCCAAGGAGAGGGGAGAAAAAAGTTCTAGAATTCTCAAGGAAAGCAGGCAGCAAAGTACAAAAGCAGGTGGCCCCCTTCCTTCTTGGCCCCATTGCAGTAGTTCAGATTTCATTTCTGGAGCAGATGAAGGGCAAACCTTGATCATGAGCTTTGCAAAAGCTTTCCATTGAAATTCTATCCTTGGCCCTGGTCAGGATCCTAGAAGACTATGTACCTGCATGAACCTCATGTTGCCGTATGATCCTAGGAAATACCACTCACCAAATGTTACTGATGAAAACCCATCTGAGTGCCAGCTCATACCAGTTTACTCTTTGCATATATGCTAATGAAGGAAAAAGGCATTTTTTTCTAACTATTGTGAGGCCATGGGATGATAGCTAGAAATTAGGAGCTTTTGCTCATTAAGGTTCAATGATAAAATATTTTTGTACGTTGAGGGGCTGGGAGATTTTCTAAATTTCCATGAAGAAAAGTGAATTCACCTAGAGGCCTGGCAGTCAGACCTCTCTGTCAGTTGTTGCTAGACGGGGAGAGTCACTTTGGTGGATAAAAAGTCATGATATCAGCATTTATACTTAAGGTGTTTTGTTTCTTGTTATCACCCTGGCAACACGGAAGGAACTCTGGGAACTGGCTTCTTTTGCAGTCATCCCATGTGGAGGTCAGGCAATAGGTGGTCCTCATTTCTTGGGTGCGAATAAATTTTCTGTTGATTACAAAAGAAGCTTTCAGTTCTAGAAAGGGGTGAAAAAGATTGAGTTTGCCTGCGAGGGCGGAGAAGCTGCTGCACGATACTAAGTAAGCTGTGGCTGATACAGGATCCTCTTAAGGCTCACAGCAGACATGGCTAGACCCTGTAGACTACTAAATAGCTAATCAAAGAGGATATTTATTGGAAAGGACTGGTCAATGTAACCTTCAAGTAGAAAAGTGCTGCCCTAGCCTTTTTTCACTTTAATTTGTTTCAATGCTCCTTTTCATGGCCAAATTGAATATATAAAGTGAGCCTTATACAAATGCTAATCACTTTTTTCTGTTGTGGGGTTTTTAAGTGTGGCTCTTTGTTTTGCAAAGGTGACAGACAGCCTGATGTGTGGAATGAAGGCATGAGCCGGATATGTATATTCCTTATCAATAATGGAGATATATGTGCTTTTGCTTATTCCTGCTTGGCTTAACTACCTCTTTACTTGTTATTTATCTGATAGAGTTGTCATTTCTCTTTCAGAAACTTCTATGGGATGGAAAAGAGAAAAAAGACTTCTAAGTTTGGTTATTAACCATGTAGATTTTTAAAATATAACTACCATGTGTGCTTTAATTTTGACCATTATAGTTTTTGGCTATCGAAGACTGTGATCGAGACTGATCTAAGGTTAATCTCTTGTGGCCAGAGAGATGGACTGAAGGACTCCCAAAGTCCTCCCACAGCCTTGTGGCCCTGTCTTATTTAAGTAAACAAATATAAGCATATGTAGTACATGTAAAAATATACATATGGCTATATGTAGATACAGATGTAGATAAACAAATGGCACAAGAAAGGATACCAAAATGGGATGATCCCTAATTGGGGGACAGAAAGGTACAAATGACAGTACCTTAAATACTAAATACTGTTTCAAAGGAAAAATTAACTCAGTTGCTTTAGCACATCACTTTATTTTAAAAGCACCAAATTAGTTTTAGTCTAATGCCGACTTTCACTTAATCATAAATTTTGGCCTTAATTAAGGCCCACCCAACTAAGGATAAGTTTCTTCTTTAATAAAACATTACTCTTGTGATTAAAAGGATTCTGTAATTGTCAATGACTGAAGAAAATATTTCATAGGAATTTTATATCTTTATTTCTATAAAATATTATTAACATATAGGTTCTTTAATATGGTTTTTGCATTTTACTTATTTATAATTCTGGCTTAAAATAGGCTTAAAGATATAGAACTATGGGCCAGGCGTGGTGGCTCACGCATATAATCCCAGCACTTTGGGAGGCTGAGGTGGGTGGATCACCTGAGGTCAAGAGTTCAAGACCAGCCTGGCCAACATGATGAAACCTCATCTCTATTAAAAATACAAAAAAAAAATTAGCTGGGCGTGGTGGCGCATGCCTGTACTCTCAGCTACTTGGGGAGGCTGAGGCAGAAGAATTGCTTGAACCCAGGAGGCGGAGGTCGCAGTGAGCCAAGATCGCGCCATTGCACTCTGGCCTGGGAGACAGAGGAAGACTACATCTCAAAAAAAAAAAAAAAAAAAGATACAGCACTATGATTTCAAAATGTCTTGTTCTTTGTGCTACGTTTCAATTTTACTTGCTTTGTAACTATAAGGCTGATGCTCTTTAATTTGATAAATACCTTTCAATTTTATAAACACATGTTAAACTCTTTTAGGTGATAGAAGCTATAGGAGAAGGGTAGAATTGGTCAGAGTCTTTATTTGCATGCTTTTATTTGAACCAGTTTAAAATTAGCATGAATGCTGGGCCAGCATGCTCAATTGTCACAGACCCCAACACTCCCCATTGCATTATAGTTATCTGTTTTATACTTGTGTATTACCTTCTTGGCCACATCTGTGAGAGACTCATAGAAGGGAGATGGATAGAAACAACCACAAGAAATTCTAATCTGATCTGGTTACAGATCCTTGCTTCAATGGCTTATCTCTAAGGTGCGGTTAGCAGTATGGGGAGGCAGGAAGGTATAGTGCGCAGGCCCATAGCAAGATGCTGGGCGGAAGGACTTGAATAGTGACGTTAAGGACTCATTTACATCTTGGCTTTGCTCTGGGCAGGCCCTGATGAAAACAAACAAAAGGGTCAGTGGCATCTTACTATAAACTTCTCTGTTTTTTTCTTTCTTTTCTTCTTTTCTTTTTTTTTCTTTTTCTGTTTTTCCTTCCTAATAGGTGAACACACAGGATTTCAGAGGACTAGTGCGGGAGGATGCCGTTCTGTACCTGTTAGAAATCCCTAAAGGTGAAATGGTGACCATTTTAGCTCAGAGCCGAGCCGATGGTGAGCAAGTTTGGTCATTTAGTTTAGCTGGGGTGAGGGGTGGGGAGTGGGAAGGATGAAAGAGGTGTCTTGGTACCAGAATAGGCAAGTCTGGGTATTAAAAAGTTGAGATGGATCTCAACACCTAATCCTTGGGTCCTAGGTGTGTGAAGAAAATGTGAGTGCCATTTAACTTTCCATAAAAATATTTTCTGTGCATGCACTGAAATAATTTTACTAGTTGTGTCAATTTGGAATAAAACTGCCTTTCTGAACAGTGATGCAGCCTTACATTCTGCCTGGAGTTATTAGTGAGTTTACATACGACAGGTACAAAGGCCATGGCTGCTGGCTGGTGCGCCTGTTACCCCTGGCCAGTCTGACAAGTTGTTTCACCTTTCCAGGCCTTGTTGCCATCTGTTAAGTGGGGGTTGAGAGTATCCTCCTTGTCTGCTTCAGAGCTTGATTGACAACTGTGTTAATCAATGTTCTCCAGAGAAACAGAACCAATAGGAGATATTGGAATCAGTAGGAGAGAAAGAGATTTATTATAAAAAATTGGCTCACATAATTACGGAGACTGGCAAGTGCCAAGATCTGCAGTGAAAATGGGCAAGGTAGAGACTCAGGAGAGCCAGTGATTTAGTTCTAGTCTCAGTCTGAAGGCCTTAGAACCAGGAGAGCCAATGGTGTAGTTCCAGTACAATGTCAGGGAAAAGAACTGATGTCCCCTTTTGAAGGCCATCAGGCAGGAAGAGTAGTTTCCTCTTAATTTTTTTGAGACAGAGTCTGGCTTTGTCGCCAAGGCTGGAGTGCAGTGGAGCAATCTTGGCTCACTGCAAGCTCTGCCTCCCGGGTTCACCCCATTCTCCTGCCTCAGCCTCCCGAGTAGCTGGGACTACAGGCGCCCGCCACCACGCCTGGCTAATTTTTTGTATTTTTAGTAGAGACGGGATTTCACTGTGTCAGCCAGGATGGTCTCGATCTCCTGACCTTGTGATCCACCCACCTCGGCCTCCCAAAGTGCCGGGATTATAGGCGTGAGCCACCACGCCCAGCCTAGTTTCCTCTTAATTGAGAAAGGGTCTGATCGTCATTCTCTTCAGGCCCTCAACTGATTGGACGAGGCCCACCCACGTTGGGGAGGGCAATCTTCTTTGCTCAGTCTACCCATTTATACGTGACTGTCATTCAAAAACGCCCTCAGAGAAAGGCATAGAATAAAGTCTGACCAAATACCTGGTTATTTCATGGTCCGGTCAAGTTGAAATAAAATTAACCATTGCAGCAAGCCGTGAAGCTGCGTATTTGTCCTTGTTCCTGTTGGAGCTGTGACTCCCATAGGACTTGTGCACTGAATGGAAGGAAGGTAAAGGGGAGATCAGAGATAGGAGAAGCTGTGTCGAGTGTCTAATACTGTAACTTGTACTAAGATGAATGCAACAAACAATGCTTTTGTGTTTCAGTGTATAGAGACATCCTGGCTTGTGGCAGAGGGGATTCGTTTTTTATAAGAAGCCACTTTGAATGTGAGAAGGAAACTCCACAGAGCCTGGCCTTCACCAGAGGGGAGGTCTTCCGAGTGGTAGACACACTGTATGATGGCAAGCTGGGCAACTGGCTGGCTGTGAGGATTGGGAACGAGTTGGAGAAAGGCTTAATCCCCAACAAGAGCAGGTAACAGAGATCGAATTCTCACATACCCCTTTAATCCTTCCCCCTGCAGAAAACTACAGAGACCGCCCCCCTTCCCCCGTAAAAGGAAACCCCACATGATGAGTTCATTATTTGTCATCATCTATTTCTTGTTTATGGAGAGTGGCCTGAACTGGAAATAGCCACCAGCCAGTTTGTTGTGAGTAAATTTAGCATCATGTGGTTGGCTGTTGAATGTGGCTGTTTGAACAACTTCCTAAGGAGCATCCACTGCCTTGTACCGTGTACAAGAGATATACTGAATGGCCGTAGCACACCAGCACACCTCTCAGAGACAAGGTACCCTTGTCTGGTGCCCAGTCTCTATCCTTGGAGAGGTTTATGCACCCCAGTGAACACTTGGTGTTTGGCTGACAGTGAGGAACCTAGAAAAGAAGCCTGTATTTGAGCAGGAGTTCCAGGTGTGTGTACTGTGTACCTGCGTATCAGAATGAGCCAAATTTCACATGTTTATTGCTGAGCCACTTCTGGGAGATTTCATAGAGACCCAGCCTTTTCCTGCTCCCATTTGGAAGTGAAGGTCCCCACATTTTCCACCCTCTGAAACTTCTTCATTGTCAAGCGGAATCTTCTCTGAGCTCAGAAGTAAAATTGACTGGATTTGATTAATGAAATGCATGTTTGCTGCGTTTTCTGGCTTTAGAGATTTACTTCCCATGGTTTCTTCTCAGAGCTGAACAAATGGCCAGTGTTCAAAATGCCCAGAGAGACAATGCTGGGGACCGGGCAGATTTCTGGAGAATGCGTGGCCAGAGGTCTGGGGTGAAGAAGAACCTGAGGAAAAGTCGGGAAGACCTCACAGCCGTTGTGTCTGTCAGCACCAAATTCCCAGCTTATGAGAGGGTTTTGCTGCGAGAAGGTGAGGAGGTCACATGGGGCCTGGAAATGAACTGACTGGGCTCTGAGCCTGTTCACCTTTATTTTCAGACTGTGTGGTCAAGTTTTAACTTATGTATGTCAGTTATGCCAAAGGCAGTTTATAGAGATGAAATCGAATTCTAACAAGGAGCATGATTTACAAAAAGCCGTTTCAGTTCCTAAATTGAGGCTTATCTCTGCAACCTAAAATATGTTTTAATACCACTGTTGAAAAGTTTCGTATATTGGCTGGGCACTGTACCTGACGCCTATAATCTTAGCACTTTGGGAGGCCAAGGTGGGAGGATCACTTGAGCTCAGCAAGTTCAAGACTAGCCTGGGCAATATAGTAAGACCTCATCTCTGCAAAAAATAAAAAAAGTTTCCATATATTATCAATGGGAAAGTTTATGTTTAAAAATGGTGAGGAGCTAGGCAGTGTAGTCCCAGCTACTCAGGAGGCTTGAGGTAGGAGGATCACTTGAGCCTAGAAGTTTGAGTTTAGTCTGGGCAACATAGTGAGATGTTGTCTCTTAAAAAAAAAATCTAGGTTAGTATGTGGTTGAATGAAAAGAAAAAAATTGTTTTAAATGGTGAGGATAGTGAAAGCATATTCTTCAGAACAGACACGAGCTGAATTGGGGAGAAACCACAGTTTCTTTCGTTTAGTTATGTTATCAAAAGCCCATACAATACTTTTACTGCTTATCTTAACAGCTAGGCAAGTGTGTATGCTTTAACGGCCTTTCTTGTCATTTCAGCTGGTTTCAAGAGACCTGTGGTCTTATTCGGCCCCATAGCTGATATAGCAATGGAAAAATTGGCAAATGAGTTACCTGACTTGTTTCAAACTGCTAGTAAGTCTGTCAGTGTTTTTTTTTTTTTTTTCTCCCCAATTTTTATTTTGAAAAATTTCTAACAGATAGAGGAGTTGGAAGAATCATGAACACCCACATACCCTTCACCTGGAATCACCAGTTGCTAACATTTTGTCATGCATTTTCTCTCACCCACTGCCTGCACCATAGACACACACACACATACTCTTTGAAAAATTTCTGCAGAATTATTTATAACACTTTATCCCTGAATACTTATGTGAATCTCCTAAGAACAAGGACTTTCCCCCACATAACTGCAATACCATTATCACAGCCAAGAAAGGATTGATACAGTGTGATTTTGTATATAGTCCATTTTCCACGTTTTCTCAATTGTCCTAGTTATGTGCTTCATAGCTTTTTTTTTTTTTAAATTCAGAATACAACCAAGGATCATTCATGACATTTGATTTTTATGTCTTTTTGTGATTTTTATGTCTTTCCAGTCCCCTCTTCTTTCTAAATAATTTTGTTACACTGATATTTTGAAGAATCCAAGCTAGTTGTCTCCTAGAATGCTTCCTGTTGGACTGGCCTAACCATTTCTTCACGATTAGATTTCCACTAACCAGGTTGTGTGGGTCCTTCCCACTGAATCTTGTTAGGAGACACATAATGTCAGGTGTGCCATCATTGCTGATGCTAGGTGGGAGTATTTGGTTGTCACCGTTTTCTAAACAATTATTTAGCTCCCTGTTTTTGCTTTTGCAGAAACGGAACCAAAAGATGCAGGATCTGAGAAATCCACTGGAGTGGTCCGGTTAAATACCGTGAGGCAAATTATTGAACAGGTGAGAAAATTCATCCACAGACCGTGTTTTCAGAAAGAATTAGATTATGGTTTACTGCAGTCACTTTTAGGATAGTATCTGTACTTTAATCATTAAATGTTAATAATAAAAAATTGGCCGGGCACAGTGGCTCACACCTGTAATCCCAACACTTTGAGAGGTTGAGGCGGGTGGATCACCTGAGGTCAGGAGTTCAAGACCAGCCTGGCCAACATGGTGAAACCCTGTCTCTACTAAAAATATAAAAAATTAGCCGAGCACAGTGGCAGGTGCCTGTAGTCCCAGCTACTCAGGAGGCTGAGGCAGGAGAATCGCTTGAACTCAGGAGGCGGAGTTTGCAGTGAGCGGAGATTGCACCATTGCACCCCAGCCTGGACGACAAGAGTGAAACTCCATCTCAAAAAAAAAAAAAAAAAAAAAATTAATGTAAATGCAAACCATTTCACTGTGTGGAAACCAGTCACTGTTCTCTGGCAGTAACATACTGGTTTTTTTTTTTGTTTGTTTTTGTTTTTTTTTCCAGAGTTCCCAGCATTATACCAAATAATGTGTTAATTCGTTTTATCAGAAGTTCTAACACATTGGTAATATTGAAGTGGGCATTGTGTAGAAGGAAATGTGTTCTGCTTCTTGATTTAAATTTACAAGATAGGCTGGGCGCGGTGGCTCATGCGTGTAATCCCAGCACTTTGGGAGGCAGAGGCGGGCGGATCACCTGAAGTCAGGAGTTTGAGACCAGCCTGGCCAACTTGGTGAAACCCCATCTCTACTAAAAATGCAAAAATTAGCTGGCCATGGCCTGTAATCCCAGCTACTCAGGAGGCTGAGACAAGATAATTGCTTGAACCCGGGAGGCGGAGGTCACAGTGAGCCAAGATTGTGCCACTGCACTCCAGCCTGGGCAACAGAGCAAGAATCTATCTCAAATAAGTAAATAAACAAACAAACAAGATATATCTCATACAGCCTTTACTTATTAAAGTATTTGATGCTATATTACTTTATATATCCATTTCTATAACTTTTCCCCTTTTGTAACAGGATAAGCATGCACTACTGGATGTGACTCCGAAAGCCGTGGACCTGTTGAATTACACCCAGTGGTTCCCAATTGTGATTTTTTTCAACCCAGACTCCAGACAAGCTGTCAAAACCATGAGACAAAGGTTAAATCCAACGTCCAACAAAAGTTCTCGAAAGTTATTTGATCAAGCCAACAAGCTTAAAAAAACGTGTGCACACCTTTTTACTGGTAAGTGAAATGTAAATGTAGTCCCTTTGCTAAAAAATGAGAAATAGAGAATTGAAGAGTAGAAGAAATAATTAATCTGAATGGAGAATTTGAAATCATGTTCATGTCTCCTTGAAAAATAGTTAATCCTATAAAATGGGATATTAGGCCAATGGCATTTATATATTGAACTTTGTAATTTTGTCTATTTGAAAATGATCATAAAGATCCATGATGTAATAATTAGCCATTTTGATGAAGTTCATATTTTCCTGTGAGACTATAAGGCTAGTGATTGAGCCAGGCCAAACACCTACGTCTCTCTAGAGATTGTGTCATTGTTCTCTACTCACCATCAATACATGCATTAACTTACAGAGTGAGAGGAACTTGGTTTCATTATTTAAAAATATTCCTGTCCAGCATGGTGGATAACACTTGTAATCCTCCCACTTTGGGAGGCCAAGGCAGGAGGATCACTTGAGCCCAGGAGTTGGAGAGCAGCCTGAGCAACATGGTGAGATCCCGTCTCTACTAAAAGGCCGAGCATGGTGGTGCATGCCTATGGCTGAGGTTGGAGGATCGCTTGAGCCAGGAGTTCAAAGCTGCAGTGAGCTATGATGGCACTGCTGCACTCCTGCCTGGTAACTGAGTGAGACCCTGTCTCTTCAAAAAAAAAAAAAAAAAAAAAAATCTAGAAACTTGGACACTCTGAATATTGGATGATTTAAAAATTTGTTACTTCACGGCCGGGCACGGTGGCTCACGCTTGTAATCCCAGCGCTTTGGGAGGCCGAGGCGGGCGGATCACGAGGTCAGGAGATCGAGACCACGGTGAAACCCCATCTCTACTAAAAATACAAAAAATTAGCCGGGCATGGTGGCGAGCGCCTGTAGTCCCAGCTACTCGGGAGGCTGAGGCAGGAGAACGGCGTGAACCCGGGAGGCGGAGCTTGCAGTGAGCCGAGATTGTGCCACTGCACTCCAGCCTGGGCGACAGAGCGAGACTCTGTCTCAAAAAAAAAAAAAAAAAAAGATTTATTACTTCTCTTTGTTAGTAATAATAATAATAATATTGTGATTTTTTTAAAACAAAGTTCTTTTAGGAATGCATACTAAATAAAATATTTATGGTTGACCTAATATAATGTTGAGAATTTGCCTAAATAGTCTCCAGTGAGGGGAGTAGATGGAATTATAGACAAGGACAAGACTGGCCAAGACTTGCTAGTTGTTAGTTGTTGAACTGGTTGATGTGTACATGGGAGTTCATTAAACTGCTATGTGTACTTTTGTACATATTTAAAGATTTACCTAATAGAGTATATTTTTAAGTCCATGAAATGAAGAGCCATTGCTATTACTGATGAAAGTAAAATGGTCTAAGAACATGACATATTTTAGTAACAATATATACACTGTCTATATAAATGATTAATTCTGTGCATATGGGATTATTTAGAGTTTTAAAGGGTTACATAAATTTTGTGGTCATGCAGGGCATTATTTTGTTGGGGCAACACGAGGAGACTGCAAGGATATGATATCCTCAGGATGAGGATAGCTCATTGAGTTCATTGCCCATCATCATCCACCCATGTCATTTTTAGCGTATCTCTGATACTAGAGAGGAAGGGGGTGAGTGATTGTGTTCACATTAGATGCTTGTTTTAGTGTAACTTGGTTTTTCTTGTTAAAGAGAGGTGCGCTACTTGCCACTGTGGCCAAATGAGAGATAGTTTAACCAAATGCAGAGGAGGAAGTGGTCCATCATAAACTAGATTTCTGTGAATGTAGTCTTAAGTACTCATACTCTTGGTGTATTTATGAATATCATTTCTGTCCTTTTTACTACTAGTATTATAATTATTATGATTATTACTATTATAGCAACAGTGAAGAGTAGTACAGCCTTCCATGTATGCTGTCTTATTAGGCCATAAGAAAGGCCAGCACTTTTGCATAATCACAGTTCTGGTGTATGGCTGAGCCCAGACTAAACTATGGTGTCCCTAACTGTCCAATATTGTACATATGTTACAGCACAGACATATTCTAATCCCAAAAGGGGTCACGTAATGCAGCTCTTCCTTTTGACAGATTAAAAAACTGAGGCTGAAGTGATTATAAATGAAGTTAAGACTATCCGCACTTTATTTCCCCCCCTGCCTTTGTCTGAGTACACTGAATAGCGAGCGTCTTCCTTCAGAGAGTTAAATTTGGGGTTCACGTGAGGATGTAGGAAAATCGGGAAGGGAAATACAGTGCATTGTAGAGGAGGAACTAGGCTGAAGGCGGCCGGACAAGGAGAGCAGGGCAGAAGAAGGCAGCCAGTGACTGTGGGGCTCTCCCTTGATCTAACCTGAGTCCGCATCATTTGCTCTTGGGAGCACAGGCCATGGTAGCTGGCTGAGTCTGAGTGAAGATCTGGAGGGTTCCATGTGTGTCGAAGGGGTTAGCAACACCTCTGTTAGGTCCACATATGGATTTCAAGATCCTTGAAGGCAGAGCCTGAACATTTCCCAGCGTTGCGTGCCTGAGGCCAGCATCAGGACTAGCACATGGGCAAGGAATAAATGTTTGTAACTTACATTATAACTGCCCCTGGCACACCAAGCCATTTCTTGCCTAAACTCATCAGGAAGTTAAAAGTTTTAGAATAACTCAAGTCAGAGATTGGAATGGAAACATATACTGTAAGCATTGAGTTTCATCTAGAACATTGAAGTGATCTTATCTCACCAGAAATTGCCAATCTGTTATGTAGAATTGTGCAGTCTTCAGGATAGATGGTGTAGGGTGTCGAGCAACTTTGACCAGCAAGCTCCAATTTTCTAGCAAGTGGTCTTTTACAGTACTCTTCCAGACTTCTAAGTTTGACTCCCTACAGCTGTGTGGATGACTGCACTAATTGCTTTTCTTCCCCATCTCACCCTCGTCCCACTTAGCTTGACCAGGTTTTGACCTGAGGCTGTGTGCCATGGCCAGAAACACTAGTCTTTACATTTGAGCAGTAGAACCTTCAGGCAGAATTAGTATTTTATAGTTTTTGTTTGTTTTTGAGACATAGTCTCCCTCTGTCGCCCAAGCTAGAGTGCAATGGCACGATCTCGGCTCACTGCAACCTCTGCTTCCTGGGCTCAAGGCACCTTCCCTCCTCAGCCCCCCGAGTAGCTGGGACCACAGGCACACACCACCATGCCCGGCTAATTTTTGTATTTTTTCTGGCAACGGGGTTTCACCATGTTGCCCAAGCTGGTCTCAAACCCCTGGGCTCAAGCAATCTGCCCGTGTTGGCCTCCTAAAGTGCTGGGATTACAGGCATGAGCCACCGTGCCTGACCTATTTTGTAGGCTTTTAAAATGATTTTAAGTGTATGGCATTTTTGTGAGTTAGTAGTTGAGAATAATAGAGTGCTTTGATGCACACAGTAATTTGAAGTCAAGCTTTATGTTGCATTAGTCTCTTTAGGCTCAATATCCTTTTGTTTTCCTTTTTGCAAAGTAATAAGAAAGTTCCTCTTCCTCACAAGTATTTAATTATGACAATATGAAAATGGTTCTCCTTACAAGTCTTACAGTACTTCTCAGTTAAACAAGAGAAGCTTTATTCTGAGATTTGCCCAAAGGCAAGTTGACTTGTCATAATAAGTTTAAGTTTTAGGTTTGCCTCCCCCACTACCAGTTTTTAAAAACTGACTATAAAATACATTTGCATATCACAAATTTTTTTTTAAAAAAACAAACTGAATTGCATGTTTTCTTGGAGTCTTCAAAGCACTCAGTTCATGGTTTGAAGATCATTTAAGTTGAATTATGGATTTAGAGACCCAAATGGGGCTACCCTTTTATGCTAATTGTAGAATTTTAATTCCTGCTTTCTCAAAGGATTATATAGAGTAGTTAGTTAACCACAGAAAAGAGAAGGAAGATGCTGGGCCCCTAGATGGATACCTTTGCTGTTGCATGCCCATTTAGAGGGGGTCTAGTGTGCCACTGTTAACCCAGCCACATGAAAAGCTTTATTGAGATTTGACTTACATACCATATAATCCACCTATTGAACGTATACAGTTCAGCCGGGCATGGTGGCTCACGCCTGTAATCCCAGCACATTGGGAGGCCAAGGTGGGCAGGTCACTTGAGCTCAGGAGTTTGAGACCAGCCTGGGCAACATGATGAAACACTGTCTCTACTAAAAATACAAAAATTAGCTGGGCGTGGTGGTGGGTGCCGGTAGTCCCAGCGACTTCAGAGGCTGAGGTGGGAGGATCACTTGAGCACGGGAGCTGGAGGTTTCAGTGAGCCGAGATTGCACTACGGCACTCCAGCCTGGGTGACAGACCCTGTCTCAGGAAAAAAAAAAAAAAAAAAAAAAGTATGCAATTCAGTGGGTTTTAGTATATTCAGAGTTGTACAGCTGTCATCACAATCAATCAATCTTAGAACATTTTTATCATCCCCAAAAGATACCCCATACCCATTAGCAGTCATTCCCCATTTCTCCCTTTCCCTAAACCCTCTAGTCTTAGATGTTACCTTTTGCTGTTGCTCTTAGTGCTTCCAAACCTCCTTGGCTGCGGAGGGGGAAGTAGCACTGACCATACATGTCAGGGCTGGGCACACGTGCCCTCAGAACCTCAGTACTCCCAACTAAGGCAGTGGCTGAGTCAGCATCCTTTCAGTATTTCACTTTCTTGAGCTCAAAAGATAGAGTAAGTCTATCCAAGGGGATATAGGCATAGCCCAGAGGTTGGGAGCAACAGATAATTAACTACTATTGCTCTAAGGCAAAGAATCTGAGAAGCGGAATGAGAGAATCCAATAATAAGCTAAAGGTACTTAATTCAGCAGGGTCAAGGGAAGGCAGCCTCATGTCTGTGCACCTGCCTGTTAAAAAGAGGTCAAGTGCATGAGTTGGATGTTACCTTTATATGCAGCTTAGGAAGTTAGCTACTGTGAAGCTCTCAATTTTTATTCATAAGCTTGACTGTTAATGTGAATTCAGTAAGAGGTTTTGTGATTTTCTTTATTCTATCAAGGGGCAAGAACATATTTCCTGCATCTCACAAAATGCCCTTTTAACTTTAGATTTTCTTTATGATGAATACTTACCTCAGACAGCTGCAACATAAGGCTTTAAAAGACTGCTTAACATTTTGTATATATTTAGTGTAAATCACTCATTTTGTCTCTGGGGTACAAAATCTCACTTCTATTTGTAAGTATCATATTTTAGCTATGAGACGAGCACAGTAATCTTTGCAGAGTACCATAATAGGAATACAGAAGTCCGTGGAATCAAAGTTAATTTTCTTCGGGTTGTCCAATGGATCAGTTTATTTCAATGCTGTAAGTAATTAATAACCAAGGAAACTGTAAGCTCGTTCAGGATTTTCTAAGGTCACTGTTAGAGCTTCTTAAACAGAAGAAAGCTATGTTACTTGGAGGAAAACCTGAAGCACCATTGCTCACAAAATTTGCTTAATGGTTCTTTTTGGCTTTAGAAGTGATAGTACAATAAGAGGCCATGGCAATGTAGTTTAAAAGAAATCCTAATTTACCTGCAGTCTGATAATTTTAGGGGTACAATTTAATTTGTTATTTTGGACCAACTTGCTTGTCTAATTTATCTCCATTGGGTCCATGATACATATTGCTGAAGAAATGGCATATGTTATACTTTGTTGGTATTTTGTATCTGTGCTCTGAATTTCGGTTTTTAGATGGGCCATGTAGTGTGGTGGCTGAGGCCATAGGCTCTGAAAGCAATCTTCTGAGCTTGCATCCAAGCTTCACACTTGCTTGGTGTGTGGCCTTGGGCTAGTTGATTTCGCTACTCTGCCTTGGTTTCTCATCTATAAGATGGGCATCATAGCAATACCTACCTTGCAAAGTTTGTGTAATCATGAAATGAGCTAATCCAGGTAAGATACTTGGAAAGTAACAGATTGATGCATAGTAAGTGCTATTATGTAAGATATACTTTGTTCTGAGTAGAAAATGTATATTCTGCCGGGCGCGGTGGCTCACGCCTGTAATCCCAGCACTTTGGGAGGCCGAGGCGGGCGGATCACGAGGTCAGGAGATCGAGACCATCCTGGCTAACACGGTGAAACCTTGTCTCTACTAAAAATACAAAAAATTAGCCGGGCGAGGTGGCAGGCGCCTGTAGTCCCAGCTACGCGGGAGGCTGAGGCAGGAGAATGGTGTGAACCCCGGGGGGCAGAGCCTGCAGTGAGCTGAGATCGCGCCACTGCACTCCAGCCTGGGTGACAGAGCGAGACTCTGTCTCAAAGAAAAAAAAAAAGACAATGTATATTCTTTGAATACACACTGGTTGGGTTTGTTTAATCCATATGTATATTCTAAAATGTGTAAGTCTATCGAAGTAATATACAGTCAGCTCTCCGTATCTGTAGTTTCCACATCCGTGAATTCAACTAACGATGTATAGGAAATATTTGAGGGGTAAAATGGATGGTTACATCTAAACGTGCAGGTTTTTTTTCTTGTCATTATTCCCTGAACAATATAGTATAACAACGATTTGCATAGCATTACATTGTATTAGGAATTATAAGTAATCCAGAGATGATTTAAAGTATATAAGAGGATGTACATAAGTCATATGCAAATACTGTTGTCATTTTGTATCAGGTACTTGGCATCTGTGGATTTTGGTATCCAAGTGGGGGGTGTCCTGGAACCAATCCTCTACAGATACCAAGGGACAACTTTAAGTGTTACTTTTAGTGTTTTATTGGAGGTAGCCAGCAGTATATTAGTGTATATTTTTCTTATTTATAATACACATGTCTGTGTAAATGATCTTTAGAGTCTTGCTCTGTTACCCAGGCTGGAGTGCAATGGTGTGATCTCGGCTAACTGCAACCTGCACCTCCTGGGTTCAAGCAATTCTCGTGCCTCAGCCTCCTGAGTAGCTGGAACCACAGGTGTGCATCACCACACCCAGCTAATTTTGATATTTTTAGTAGAGACCAGGTTGGTCAGGCTGATCTCAAACTCCTGGCCTCAAGTGATCCACCCACCTAGGCCTCCCAAAGTGCTGGGATTACAGGCATGAGCCATGGCAGCTTGCCTATGTTTGTTTTAGATGTTTCTTTGTTCCTGAAAACACACTATTTATTTTTATTTTTATTTTTATTTTTTTGAGAAAGAGTCTTGCTCTGTCACCTAGGCTGGAGTGCAGTGGTGCAATATTGGCTCACTGCAACCTCTGCCTCCCGAGTTCAAGGGATTATCCTGCCTCAGCCTCCCTAGTAGCTGGGATTATAGGCACCCGCCATCACGCCCGGCTAATTTTTGTAGAGATGGGGTTTCACCATGTGGTGGGGTGGGGCTGGTCTTGAACTCCTGACCTCAGGCAGTCCGTCCACCTCAGCCTCCCAAAGTGCTGAGATTATAGGTGTGAGCCACCACACCTGGCCGAAAACACACTTTTTAAAAACATTTTTTAAAGTTAGCCTTTTTGAAAATAAACATTCTAAAAATCTATTTTTAGCTTTATCACATCCACCTATAATGTGAACTCAAAACAGCTACATGATTAATAGTTTTAATTGCATTCATTAAAAGGGTTTTAATATTCAAAGATGTGCAAACATTTTCTTGCATCTGCCAAAGTCTTAAATATCACAGAAATGAGTATAAGTTATGTCAAATAGCATCCTTAATAAACATGCCTCTGGAAATTAATGCAGACCTTTTTGTTTATATTTCTATAGCTACAATCAACCTAAATTCAGCCAATGATAGCTGGTTTGGCAGCTTAAAGGACACTATTCAGCATCAGCAAGGAGAAGCGGTTTGGGTCTCTGAAGGAAAGGTATGTGGCATAGATATGCTGCTATGAGGTGAGAGTCCCTGTTCTGAAACTTTTCTCAAGAGGGCAGTGAATGTAGTCAAGCCATGCCCATTTGAAGTGATGCTCACATGTGTGCTAATCAAGTTTGAAATTTCATAAATTCTCTGACGAAGTAATAAAAATGAAGGGACTTTTAAAAGAAGAGCAGAATGTGACATGTGCAGCCCTACATTCACTTCCCTTTCACTTTTAATGTAGTAACTAGTGTTACATTCCAAGTACACTAATCAGAGCTTACAAGATCTCATGCTGAGCTCCACAGCTTACTAAGGACATGGGAAACTTAGAGTGCAGATGAGAGGTGAGGTTGAGTAACTTGGAGAATATGGCTAAACATTAATAAAAAGAAGAAAAGCTAATGGAGTTGGAATTACTTAGAAAAAAAGGTTGGTTGAGAATGTGCCATCGTTTTGGGAGTTTGAATGGGTGATATGAGAGCGTTAGGGAATTTGTCTAGGCCTCTAGAATTGGATCGCTTCTCCCTTGGGGAGATAGCTCACACACGGCTGTGCTGCAGGGAGGAAAAAGGGAGATTCTATTACCTGTGGCCCCTTTTATTTTAGAAGCTTTTGGTGCTAGTATCCTGTACACCAGCTGAACTGAGGTAGTTTTGTGAGACTTTACAGTGACTATTTTGTTGCAGAATTGACTAAGTTTTGCTCTTTGAAAACTAGATGTGTAGTCAAAGTATCTGGCATCTATGGAGTGCTTCCAGTTTGGAAGGCTCTATGCAAGCTTCCCTGGGGAGGACAAGTTGAACAGTACATAGCTTCTGCCTTTGAGGGTCTGAGAATCTTATAGAGGCATGGATGTGAGTGTAGCATAAGGCAGTGCGCATGTGTTGATATTACTAGGAGAGTGGTACCAGGAGAACAGGCTGTAGAGGAGCTGGATTCAGAAGAAAAGCAAGACAGTCTGAGGAAGTGTGGCTCAGCCGTGGTATGGAGGATGGATGGTAGCACAGATAGGCTGCAGGGCCCCTAATTTGAGTTCCTGCACAAAAATGACCTTAATATCAACATTGTACCAAAGCCAAGTGATTTCAGGGAGAAAAATAAAAGATGCCTTCCCTGGCGAGCACATCAAGGTTTCAGTCGCTTGGCTGTGTCCTTGGGAATTTTCTTGAGTCTCCACTCCCAGGAGCCACATCAGACCCCACTGACCCTCCAACACAAATTCCTCTAGATGGAAGGGATGGATGATGACCCCGAAGACCGCATGTCCTACTTAACCGCCATGGGCGCGGACTATCTGAGTTGCGACAGCCGCCTCATCAGCGACTTTGAAGACACGGATGGCGAAGGAGGCGCCTACACTGACAATGAGCTGGATGAGCCAGCCGAGGAGCCGCTGGTGTCGTCCATCACCCGCTCCTCGGAGCCGGTGCAGCACGAGGAGGTGAGGCGAGGCAGGCCACGGGCAGGAGCAGGAGAGCCTGGTGTTTTCCTTGCACTCTCGTGGACAGCTGTGTGTTCAGGGAGCTGTGGAAGGCATTCCTAAGGGTTGGAGCAGATGACTTCCAGGGAGTCTCTCGCTTTGATTCCACGCTGGCATGGTTGCAGTCTGTGGGAAAGTGGGGCAGGCAGGTGGACTTCAGAAGAGCTTGAGGGGTCAGCACTCCTCACACCCATGCCCTCAGGTGTGATGGATAAACAGAATGGCTTTATGTGCTGGCTGTCCAAATTACCAGCGGAACATTCCTTCCCATGCAGTATTGTTGTATGTACTTGTAACCTTTGATTAGGTTTCTGTCTGTACTCTTAGATGTCCTTGCTTTTCTTCCCCATCCTGCCTTTAACCTTTCTAATCTTGCCAAAGCTCTTGAGTGTTTCCCCATCAGTTTCCTTCTCTCTTATATTTCAGTTTTTTAATTGAGTTCATGATCAAACCTTCATCTGATCACATGTACTGTGCATCCACTGTGATTAGTTTATGGGATCATTGAAATCACATTGACAGGCACTGTAAAGTCACAGCCAAGTTAGCAATTATTAGTTGCACCTCAGAGAATGTTGGAATAATGATCTTTGAAGATGGGATTGTTCATATATTTGGATAATTATTGCCATGGATTTCTCTCTAGCATTTTAGCTCATTCCAGTAAATGATTTTTTTTCTTTATGAAATAGAACTAACAAAAAAAAAAAAAAAGAAAAAAAAAACCAACAACAACAAACTGAAGGGGGAGAAAAATACACCGTTAACACAGCAACAAATTAGTTTATGCTAGACAAGTTGTAAAGAATAAATTAACTCTCAAATGCCTATAGACATGGATATTAGTGACACAAGAGATTTTAGACTTTTGGAGGGTTCTTAAAAAATTGTACTTTAAGGGAAGAGACTCTACATTGGATGCAGCCAGTTTTTAAAAATGTGTCTGAAGCATTTGGTGATGGTTTCTGCCTGTTCAGTAAAGAAGCACCGGCTCAGAACCTCAACTTCTGAACTTACTCAAGTTTGGAGAACTCCTCCAAAGCAGTCGAGTGCTCTGTTCTCTCTGCTTGGATGTTCTTGTTGTGAATGAACCTTTATGTCTTGTAGAGCATAAGGAAACCCAGCCCAGAGCCACGAGCTCAGATGAGGAGGGCTGCTAGCAGCGATCAACTTAGGGACAGTAGCCCGCCCCCAGCATTCAAGCCAGAGCCGCCCAAGGTACGTGGCTGGGAAGCCCAGGATGGGAAGGAAGAGGAAGCAGATGCCTCTGAAGCCTCCTGGACGGCCAGGGAGGAGCATGCACACTGAGATGGTGTTTAATTACGGTTCTGACTCACTGTGTTCTCTATTAGAGCCTATCTTTTGGCCTGTTGGGTGAACTCCCAAATTAGGGAAGGGCAAAAAGGAAGGAAAGGCGATATTAGGAGAGCATATAATTTTAGGACTCTTAATGTTTATTTAATTTACTTTTTTTGTTAGAAAAAAAAAAAGACTGTAAAGAAAAAGATTGAAAAATACTGTACTGTATACCCAGAATCACCAATTGCAGAACCTGTTTTTCTTTTGCTGTCCAGCTAAAGTTTTCTGCCCACAGTCTGATTTAGATGCACCGGATAATTCTTACTGGTGATTTGCTAAAGAGAATAATCATCACCACTGCTTACAATGCCTCTCATTAAGAGAGCTGCTTATTTGTTTAATAAATCATTATCCAGAACAGAATCAATATAAAGACACAAGGGCTTATATCAAAAGATTATTTACCTCCAGTCAGAATCAGAGCTATGACTCTATGTTTTTCCTTATAGCCAAATAAAATCTATTTAACTCAATAATTTATTATTTATTATTACTATTTTTTGAGACAGAGTCTCACTCTGTTGCCCAGGCTGGAGTGCAGTGGTGCAATCTTGGCTCACTGCAACCTCCACCTCCTGGGTTCAAGTGATTCTCCTGCCTCAGCCTCCCGAGTAGCTGGGACTTACAGGCGTGCACCACTATATTCAGCTAATTTTTGTATTTTTAGTAGAGACGGGGTTTCGACATGTTGTCCAGGCTGGTCTCAAACTCCTGGCCTCAAGTGATCCACCCACTTCGGCCTCCCACAGTGCTGGGATTACAGGTGTGAGCCACTGCGCCCAGCCTAACTCAATAATTTAGATGAGAAGAAAGCCATAATTGATTGTGTGAGCCATCAGAAGTAGTAAATGTGATAGGTACTAAGTAATAATAAGTGACCTCATAAAATACATCAGCAAAAATTTGCAAGCTGGGCAAGACTGGAAGTGTGAAGGAAAAGTGGCTATTAGCGTGAAGCAGTGCTCTCCTCGCTCCCCACCCCAGTCTCATTCCTCAGCTGGACATGGGTCTCAACTGGCCGGCTCATGTACCCTCAGTGCAGCAGTGACCTCAGAAGCCCACTCTTCCAGTCCCAAAGCCTGAATTGTTCTGAGATATTCTCCAAGATGCTAATCTCCTCTAGAACAAAATTATTCCAGGTCTGATCTTACCTCCAGCAATCACAGCCCTCCCAGCACTTTCCCTACTCCTTTTTGGCTTCCTGACATTCCTAATAAACTAGTATAGGAAGGGAGGTAGGGCTCAGGAAGCCTGGCCAGTGGCTATTTGCCCTGCTGTATTATATTCCTTGTCAGAATGGTATTTGTGGACCACCTTTGGAAACTGATCAGGAAATGGAGTGTATTAAATCACTAATATAAATTTGAAAATAAACTTAAAAGTCCAAGGTGAAAACGTGTCATTGCTCTCCACAGGCCAAACCCCAGAACAAAGAAGAATCCTATGACTTCTCCAAATCCTATGAATATAAGTCAAACCCCTCTGCCGTTGCTGGTAATGAAACTCCTGGGGCATCTACCAAAGGTTATCCTCCTCCTGTTGCAGCAAAACCTACCTTTGGGCGGTCTATACTGAAGCCCTCCACTCCCATCCCTCCTCAAGAGGGTGAGGAGGTGGGAGAGAGCAGTGAGGAGCAAGATAATGCTCCCAAATCAGTCCTGGGCAAAGTCAAAATATTTGAGAAGATGGATCACAAGGCCAGATTACAGAGAATGCAGGAGCTCCAGGAAGCACAGAATGCAAGGGTAATTGTTTTTAAGCTACACATCATCAATAAGAGTTTTAAATAAGTTTGATTTCAATATAACAGCGAACAACCCCTTTTCCACTGCCGCAGACGTGACAGGGATGTTCACACGCACTGCACCAAAGGCAGGTGCTATGTATGTCACTTCAGATGGCCAGCTCCCAGCACGTCCCTTGTTCTTCCAATGAAGAAAACTTGACAATATAGGGGAAGAAGATTCTGCTGTTTATACACAGAACTTTGTGTAGGGTTCTGGAATGAGGAAGTGTGAGGAGAGAATCAGTGCCTCTCAGAAGTCGTTTTAATTAGAATGTGATTTTTTTTTCTTTTCTCTTAAACGTGTAGCTCCCAGATTTACCATAGAAACCAAGCAAACTTTGGGTGCTAAAACAGAAAGGCCCATAGATTGTACTTTTTGAGCTGTTTGAATTTGTATACCATATGCACATAGAACTTTTCAAACATCAAAGAAGAATTTAACTAAAGGTCTATGGAGTATATTTGCCCAGTAGATGTGGGAGTTTTCTTTCAGGTCTAGCACAACAGCAGCAGTACATCTGAGCATTTTTCGTTTCTTGTGGTAAAAGATACATAACATAAAATTTACCAATTCAACCACTTTTTTCTTTTGTTTTATTTATTTTGTTTTGTTCTGTTATGAGACAGGGTCTCCCTCTGTCACCCAGGCTGGAGTGTAGCAGTGCGATCACAGCTCACAGCAGCCTCGACCTCTCAGCCTTGATCACCTCAGCCTCCTGAATAGCTGTGACCACAGGCACATGCCACTGCACCCAGCTAATTTTTCGTATTTTTTGAAGAGACAGGGTTTTGTCATGTTGCTAGGCTGGTCTCGAACTCCTGGGCTCAAGCAATCCACCTTCCTCAGCCTCCCAAAGTGCTAGGATTACAGTCATGAGTCACTGCACCCAGCCTCAACCATTTTAAAACGTTCAGTTCAGCAGCGTTAAGTACCTTCACATCGCTGTTCAGCCATCACCACCATCCATCCCCAAAACTTTTTTATCCTCCCCACGTGAAACTCCGTACCCATAAAATACTAACTCACCACTCTCCTCTCCCCGCAGTCCCTGGCACCCACCCCTCTACTTTCTGTTTTTTTTGTGAATTGGGCAGTGTAGGAACCTCCTATAAGTAGAATCATACACTATTTGTCTTTTTGTGATTGGCTTATTTCCCTTAGCATGATGTTCTCAAGGTTCATCCAGGTTGTAGCATATGTCAGAGTTTCATTCCTTTTAAATAGTTTTCCTGTCTGACGTGTACTGCACATGACCATGGAAATGAGGAAGCCGCTTCTGTGTTTCCTCTTCTTGAAATGGGTTGGGAAAATAAGTAGGATATGGGGAAAGGGTGGGACCAGCAGGAAACCAGCAAGCAGAGTGCCCAGTGGTTCATTCTTTCACTCTTGTTCTTTTCTTTTTTAATTACCACAGATTGAAATTGCCCAGAAGCATCCTGATATCTATGCAGTTCCAATCAAAACGCACAAGCCAGACCCCGGCCTGCCCCAGCACACAAGGTAAGGGCTGCCTAGTGGGTGCAGGTCTAAGGCGGGGACTTCTCAAGGAATGGGACTTGAAGAAAGAATTTCCTTTACCCAAATTTCAGAGTAACAGGAGGATTTTTTTTTCCACTGGTCGACTGTTTGCCTTACTCATTCCATCAAATTTAATTGTAAAGATTACAGAGTCAAAATTTAAGCATAGTTTGCTTGTGTGCTAAAACTCTGACAAAGTGTAATCACTGATGTTTCAAGCCGGTACATTTGACACATTGGAGCCTGGTTATGTTACATTGCACATGGTTAGCACATGAGCAGAATTCCTAGGGCTTAGACCTGTTTTGTCTTGTTTGCTGACTCTCAGCCAAGCTTCTTAATTCCTTTGCATCATCCAGCAAAGTCAGACCACTTGTGCTGCCCTGAAGTCTAAAGGGACCGTGACAAGCAAATGAGCAGTCTTGGTAAATGCCACAAAAACAGTAGGAATGTTCACAGTGTCTTCCTGTTGAAGTTTTATACTGGATTGCTTCCTGCTTCTGAGAATAGGAAAAAAAAAAAAAAAAGTCACATTTTCTTGTGGCCATTTTTTTTTTTTTTTTTTTGGAGACAGAGTGACCGTCGCCCAGGCTGAAGTGCACTGGTACAATCTCGGCTCACTGCAACCTCCGTCTCCCAGGTTCAAGTGATTCTCGTGCCTCAGCCTCCTGGGTAGCTGGGATTACAGGTGTGTGCCACCATATCCAGCTAGTTTTTTTATTTTAAATAGAGATGGGGTTTCACCATGTTGGCCAGGCTGGTCTCAAACTCCTGACCCCCACCCGCCTCGGCCTCCCAAAGTGCTGGGATTACAGGTGTGAGGCACTGTACCTGGCCTCTTGTGGCCCTTCTAACTGGAAGCTGAAGTCTAGTTTTCTAGCGATAGAAAACTGGAAACAAATTTCTTCTTTTCCAGTTGAGTGGTAACACAGTCAACCAGGTTGCCTCTGGCAACAAAGAGTTCTTGGTTATGATGGACTGAAACTGGCAGAGAACTCTCGCTGCTGGGTGAGACTAGCCAGGGAGCTTAGGGGTAAGGAGGGCACCCCCTGTCCAACAGGGAGATTCTTAGGTCAGGGAGCACCTGGCTGGCTTCCTCACTCACCGCCCAAGTGGGCATTGGATCTGACCTATTACGAACCTGGAGCAGGACCAGGGATGCCCCTGGTGGCTCTGCAGAATGTGGCTCAGAGGTAAGTGATCTGCTCGGGATGCTCAGTCACTGTGCTCAGAGCCATGCCTCCCCGGGCAGCCGGAAGACGTGGAGGTGCTCTGGAATGTCTTTAACACCCTTTTTTTGTTAGTTCCAGACCCCCCGAGCCACAGAAAGCTCCTTCCAGACCTTATCAGGATACCAGAGGAAGTTATGGCAGTGACGCCGAGGAGGAGGAGTACCGCCAGCAGCTGTCGGAACACTCCAAGCGCGGTTACTATGGCCAGTCTGCCCGATACCGGGACACGGAATTATAGATGTCTGAGCACGGACTCTCCCAGGCCCGCCTGCCATGGCATCAGACTAGCTGCTCCTGCCAGGCCGCCGGGATGGTTCTTCTCCAGTTAGAATGCACCATGGAGACATGGTGGGACTCCAGCTCGTGTGTCCTCATGGAGAACCCAGGGGACAGCTGGTGCAAATTCAGAACTGAAGGCTCTGTTTGTGGGACTGGGTTAGAGGAGTCTGTGGCTTTTTGCTCAGAATTAAGCAGAACACTACAGTCGGATCCTGTTACTTGCTTCAGTAGACCAAAATCTGTATTCTGTTTGCGTACTTTTAATATGTATATTAAGAAGCAATAACTATTTTTCCTCATTAATAGCTGCCTTCAAGGACTGTTTCAGTGTGAGTCAGAATGTGAAAAAGGAATAAAAAATACTGTTGGGCTGAAACTAAATTCAAAGAAGTACTTTATTGCAACTCTTAAGTGCCTTGGATTAGAAGTGTCTTAAATTTTCTTCCTTTGAAGCTTTAGGCAGAGCCATAATGGACTAAAACATTTCGACTAATTTTTATACCAGCTTAATAGCTGTAGTTTTCCCTGCACTGTGTCATCTTTTCAAGGCATTTGTCTTTGTAATATTTTCCATAAATTCAGACTGTATATATCATAGCTGTACTTGATAGTTTGGCTATAAGTGCTCAACAGCTTGAAGCCCAAGAAGTTGGTATTGAAATTTTTTGTTTGTTTCAAACCAAGTGCTGCACAAAAGCAGATACTTGAGGAAAACACTATTTCCAAAAGCATGTGTATGGACAACAGTTTTATAATTTAATAAAAAGGAATACATTGCAATCCATAATTTTCTTTGTGGTGGATTTGTATGCTACTTCCTATTTTTAAATGCAACTTTTATTTCTGTTACTAATCATAGAAGTGAGTACTTATCTCCTTGTCAAACATTGGAAAATGGAAACGTGAAAAAGAAAATTATACCCATAATCCCATCCCTCAGATACTTTTGGTGTATTTTCTCCAATTACATATTTGTGGATGTCTGTGCATATGATACTTGAGGGTGTACTGTGTTTGTAGTTCTATTTCCTATTTTTTCTGTTTATCATTCTATCACTAACGTTTCTCAGGTGGTTACGACTGTGCAGCAAGGTAGTTAAAGCGTGGTGCACACATCGTCATTAACAACCACAGAGCAATATATCCCATGACTGCTTCATAAGTGAGCAATTCTGTTGTTGGCTGTTCTGATTATTTCCAGGTTTTTGCCTTTTTTTTTTTTTTTAACATGAAATGCACCTCTTTGTATGTAATTCAGTTTTGTATATCATTGATCAGCATTTCAGTATTTTTCTGCAGGCAAGTTCTCGAAGTAGAATTACTGAGTGAAAGTATAGGAACATTTTTAAGGCTCTCGATGTTTACTGCCAAATGGCTTCCTAGAGAAGTTGCATCGATTTACAGCCCTACATCTACTCTTCCTCTTCCTCTTCCTCCTCCTCTTTTCTTTTCCTTTCCTTTCTTTTCTCCTTCCTTCCTCCCTCCCTCCCTTCCTTCCTGCCTCCTTCCCTCCCTTCTCTATCTCTCTCTCTCTCTTTCTTTCTCTCCCCCCCCCCCCCCTTTTTTTTTTTTTGTCAGGGTCTTGCTTTGCTGCCCCCAGGCTGGTCCTGGTCTTGAACTCCTTTAGCGATCCTCCCACCTCAGCCTCCCAAAGTGTTGGGATTACAGGTACGAGCCACCATGCCCAAACACCACTTAAATTCTTGAAGTACTAAAATAAATTTAGAATTTAAGCAAGACAGATTAGGAATTTAGACTTGTATTAATGAAAAGAACAATGAACTTGGAAAAGGAGAAAAGAGTCTTGGCTCCATTAAGGGTCTTTGATGATATGAATTGACACAAAGGAGTTGGGCTTGTGTTTTAGTGGTGGTAGAAATTTGGCTTACTGGTAACTGAGTTATACTATAAAGGTGTCCTTGTTTATGTCTCTTCCAATATGGGTGCTGTCACTTATAAATCATTTAATGTATCTTGAATTTCTGAACACTCCTCAGGGCACTGACTAAAATTTGCATATTGCATAAATAAAAGCCACCTTTTGTGAACAGGGGAAAAATGTACTAGTTAACTATATGATAATACTGTTTGCTTGTGTTCTTTAAATCCAGGAATGAGCCCTTTGCAAACATAGGTGGGGAGGCGAGGAGGCTTTCAGCAGGAGCTGGGTTGTCGTCTGGCTCCAGCAATTTTGTGATGCGGGCAGTGCCACTATTCCTCAGAATGTCCAGCAGTGTACCTGACGGACCCCCAGTGCTTTCACCACCCCTGTTTATGCATATCCTCCTTTGTTCTGGGAAAGATTTAAAGCTGCCTACAGTATACATGGAACATAATGAAAAAAATGATGTTAAGCAAATGAAGAAACAGGGAGAAGAGTATCAGTAGAGGGAAGATAGAGGCATGAGTGAGAGCCGTGTTCACTTTCTGCGCTGTCAGGACTCTGCAGCTCTCCAGAAGCCAGTGTGGCCCCGGTGGCACCTTGCATCTATGATAGAATTATGCCTGTGCTTCTAGCCCAGTGAGATAGATGAGCGATGGGTCTTCCAGAATGATATCAGATGCTACTGATGTCACTAACATCAGTAGTAATTTGACACTAACAAATTTCTTTATATGAAGAAAAGTTGATTAGGAACAGTCCATTTAAGCAATTGCAGCTGTCTTTTAAGAGAAAGGTTCACAGTCAATCTGCCCCCTCCTTTTCTAACCTCTTTTCAGTTGGGGTCATTTTGCCAGTTCTAGCTTTCATATATATATGTGAAGAGAAAGAGATTTATTTTAATGAATTGGCATACAGGGTTGTAGGGGATTGGTAAGTCTAAAATCTGAAGGGTAGACCAGCAGGCTGGAGACCCAGAGGCGAGATGCAATCCAATCCTCCTAGCTAGTGTGAGGTGAGTCTTTGTTCTGTTTTAAGGCCTTCAACTGATTGGATGAGGCCGACCTACATTTCAGAGGGCAATCTGCTTTACCCAAAGTCCACCAATTTGAGGGTTAATCTCCTAAATAAAACAACAACAACAAAACTTTTACTGAAACAACCGTAATAATGTTTGACCAAATATTTGGGCATCGTGGCCCAGCCAAGTTGATGCATAAAAATTAACCATCGCAGTGCCTCATCCTGTTTACCATGTAGGCCACCCTGCAGCCGTCCTTTTGGTTTAGTGTTAAAGCATGAGTGAATGAATGAACCAGAAAAAGGGAGAATTATTTGCATATATTTACACATATGTATAGGTTTTATACAATATATATACTCTGGATATACATATATTATAAATTATGTTTTTGTTTTATTATTTTTTGAGACACAGTCTCACTCACCCAGGCTTAAGTGCAGTGGTACAGTCACAGCTCACTGCAGCTTCGATCTCCTGGATTCAAGCAATCCTCTCACCTTAGCCTCCCAAGTAGCTGGGACTACAGGTGTGTGCCAGCATGCCCAGCTAATTTTTTTATTTTTTGTAGAGAAGAGGTTTCACCATGTTGCCCAGACTGGTCTTGAACCCCTGGGCTCAAGCAATCCATCCACTTCGGCCTCCCAAAGTGCTGGAACTACAGACTGCAGAACTACAGAGCCACCACACCCGGCCTATATTTTGTTTTAAATAAAGATGAGCAAATTTGATGAATAGAAAAGCATTAAAAATGGGCCGGCGTGGTGGCTCATGCCTGTAATCGCAGCATTTTGGGATGCCAAGGCAGGTGGATCATCTGAGGTTAGGAGCTCGAGACCAGCCTGGCCAACATGGTGAACCACCGTCTCTACTAAAAGTACAAAAAATTAGCTGGGCGTGGTGGCGGGTGCCTGTAATCCCAGCTACTTGAGAGGCTGAAGCAGGAGAATCGCTTGAACTCAAGGGGCAGAGGTTGCAGTGAGCTGGTGCCATTGTACTCCAGCCTGGACAACAAGAGCAAAACTCTGTCGCAAAAAAAAAAGAAGAGCCTTAAAAATGAAGAAACAAAAATGAAAGAAATTTGAATAATAGAGCTGAAACTCCAATAAAAATAAAATACTTTATATTTAAAAATATTTAGTGAAATAAATGAGACAAAAGGCTGAATGGCAAATAATATGTATATATGTTTGTGTATATATGCAGAGACACAGATAAAACATTTCCATCCTGCCTCCTTTTATTTTAAATCTCATTTATATATACATAGAAAATTGGCACATTTTATATTCCCCACACTAGTGACTGCAAAGGCAATTAGAGCACTTTGGCATTTATTTTGTGCAATAAGAAGTGAAATGTGGTTTGATTGCTTCTGCACTGTCCTCGGATGCCGTTCCACCTTCGAGAGTCCAGGTTGCTCTGTCCTTCTGAGTTTGAGTCTCTCTAGGAAGGATATCTGGGGAAGAAGATCCTGACTGAAAGTATCCTGGGGCCGGGTGCTGTGGCTCATGCCTGTAATCCCACCACTTTGAGAGGCTGAGGCAGGTGGATCACTTGAGGCCAAGAGTTCGAGACCAGCCTGACCGACACGGTGAAACCCTGTCTCTACTAAGTAAAATACAAAAATTAGCTGGGCTTGGTGGCAAGCACCTGTAATCCCAGCTACTCAGGAGGCTGAGGCAAGAGAATCGCTTGAACCCAGGAGGCAGAGGCTGCAGTAAGCTGAGATCACACCACTGCACTCCACCCTGGGCAACAGAGCAAGACTCCATCTCAAAAAAAAAAAAAAAGGCCGGGCACAGTGACTCGCGCCTGTAGTCCCAGCACTTTGGGAGGCCGAGGGGAGTGAATCACCTGAGGTCAGGAGTTCAAGACCAGCCTGGCCAACATGGTGAAACCCCATCTCTACTAAAAATACAAAAATTAGCCAGGTGTAATGGTGCTTGCCTGTAATACCAGCTACTCAGGAGACTGAGGCTGGAGAATCGCTTGAACTTGGGAGGTGGAGGTTGCAGTGAGCTGAGATCGCATCATTGCACTCCAGTCTGAGTGAGAAAAGTGAAACTCCATCTCAAAAAACAAAAAAACAGAAAGAAAGTATCCCAAGAGATAGATTGAGCTTTGAAAATGCAGCTGTCCCTTGGTATCTGTGGAGGATGTTTCCTATGACTTCCCATGGATACCAGAATCCAGTGATGC
The DNA here is from genome assembly GCF_009828535.3 of Hylobates moloch. Taxonomy (NCBI): domain Eukaryota; kingdom Metazoa; phylum Chordata; class Mammalia; order Primates; family Hylobatidae; genus Hylobates; species Hylobates moloch. The sequence continues at coordinate 42,269,513 of NW_026652285.1, forward strand.
CCAGGTCTCTGATATAATGGTGTGGTAGGCCGAGTACAATGGCTCATGCATGTAATCCCAGCATTTTGGGAGGCTGAGGGGGAAGGATCGCTTGAGGCCAGGAGTTCACCTGGGCAACATAGTGAGACACCACCTCTTAAATAAATAAATAAATAAATAAATAAGCTCAGCATGGTGGTGCGTGCCTGTGGTCCCAGCTACTCTGGAGACTAAGGTGGAAAGATGGCTTGAGTTCAAGAGTGTGAGGCTGCAGTGAGCTATGATCATACCACTGCACTCCAGCCTGGGTGGCAGAGCAAGACGCTGTCTCAAAAAAATAACATAAAATAGGGCTGGGCACGGTGGCTCACACTTGTTATCCCAGCACTTTGGGAGGCCGAGGCGGGTGGATCACGAGGTCAGGAGATCGAAACCATCCTGGCTAACACGGTGAAACCCCGTCTCTACTAAAAAATAGAAAAAATTAGCCGGGCATGGTGGTAGGTGCCCGTAGTCCCAGCTACTTGGGAGGCTGAGGCAGGAGAATGGCGTGAACCCGGGAGGCAGAGCTTGCAGTGAGCTGCGATTGCGCCAATGCACTCCAGCCTGGGAGATAGCAAGACTCCGTCTCAAAAAATAAATAAATAAATAAATAAAAATAAATAAATAAATAAATAAATAAATAAATAAAATGGTGCGGTATTTGCATATAACCTACATACTTCCTCATGTATACTTTAAATCATCTCCAGATTACTTATAGTAGCCAATACAGTATAAATACTGTGTAAATTGTTGTTATCTTGTATTGTTTTTCTATTTGTATTTTTTATTATTTTTTCTCCCCCTGGGGAATATTTTTGGTCTGAGGTTGATTGAATCCGAGGATGTAGAACCTGCAGGTATAGAGGGCCTGGTGTCCAGGAGACCCACTTCTGAGGCTCAGGGAAGAGAGGAATGGAGAGAACCCAGATCTGGAAGAAAGGAGGGGAGGGCTGGAGCAGGGCAGGAGCTTCCCCTCCCTCCTCCTCCCCCTCCTTCCCTAATCTCCCACCACATGTTCTTTCTTTTCTGCTTTAATTCCCTGCCCTCTGCCCCCCTTCCATTCTCACACATTTCCTTTAGGAAGCACAGAGGGGCCCACCATAGGATCTGTGGGAAATGGAAATGGTGACTCCACATAGGAAACACAGCTCCACCTCATGAGAAGCCTGGGAAACGTGGATGACAGCAAGACAGTTTGGAAGGGTATTAAACAGGGAACGGCTAGATCCTGAATGCTGTCCAAATGAATGCACCTTTGAGTCACAATGAAACATATGATTCGCTGGGCAAATCTAATATGTAAATTATTCACACCAGGTATTTTAAAATATTAAAATGATGTTATACATCTATAAATACACTAGCATTTTGTTACTCAAAATAATATGGTGAGTCAGAATATAAAAATCACGAATGAAGTCCCTACCCCAAATCAGACGTTAGTTCCTCCCCAAAGCTGGTTTCCTTATTATCCCCATCCTCCTGAGGCAGCACACAAAAGTTATGAAGTAAGATTCTGAAATCAAAGTGACTTTCATTCAAACTCCAGCTCTGTCAGATACAAGCTGTAAAACCTTGGGCAAGTTACTTAAATGTTTTTAGCCTCAGTTTTTTCATTTATAGAATAGGAATGGAAAACTATAACTACCATGACATCTTAAGTTTTTTGTGGCACGTTAATAAGATCGCATATATAAAATGTTTGCAATAGTGGCTGGCACACAGTAAGTGCTCAATAAAAGCATCTAGTATTATTATCACTGTCAATGGTTTTGCCATATCAATTTAGAAACCTGAGTGGTGTCTTTGATTTTCTTACTCTTCCTCCAGATGATGACCTACTTTATTATACTTAATAACTATTTTTAACTTGTCCCTCTGTCCCTTTTCCCACAGCCACTACCCTAGTTCAGATGGTTGTAAACTTTCTAATCCTCCACTCAGCTAGCAGGCAGAATCGTCTTTCTAACTTGTCTCCCTCCTGCTTGAAAAACAGTGATGACTTCCCCTTGCCTAGAACCAATTTCTTTTTTTCTTTTCTTTCTTTCTTTCTTTTTTTTGGGGGGGGATGGAGTCTCACCCTGTCACCCAAGCTGGAGTGCAATGGCACCATCTCAGCTCACTGCAACCTCTGCCTCCTGGGTTCAAGCGATTCTTCTGCCTCAGCCTCCCGAGTAGCTGGGGCTACAGGCGCATGCCACCACACTCAGCTAATTTTTTGTATTTTTAGTAGAGACAGGGTTTCACCGTGTTAGCCAGGATGGTCTCAATCTCCTGACCTCATGATCCACCCGCCTGGGCCTCCCAAAGTGCTGGGATTACAGGCGTGAGCCACCGCACCTGGCCTCAACTTAATTTTATTACAGCATCCAAAATGATTTTCCACACCATCTGTCCCTATAGTAGATTGCATCACTGGCTTCAGTTCTTCATCCCTCTATGTCCTCTATGTATCTGTGTCCTCTGTCCTGTGACTTTACAGCTCCTCCCACTAAAGGTCAGAAGATATTTCCTCGACCCTTGGCTTTGGATTGGCCATATGACTTGTTCTCTGGCACCTCTGCCACCCATGAGAGGTGCTGTGTGCCCGGGGCAGCACGAGAGAGATGTAAACAGAAGCACTCTGAGTCCAGCCTAGATCAGCCAACCCATAGATGTATGAGAAATAATAAAAAAGGGTTGTTTTAAGCCACTGAGCTTGGGGGTGAGTTGTTATGTAACAATAAACCGCCAAATCCTTTCCATGTAACTTTGTCCTGCAAAACTCACATATGCTCCGATTACATGGAAGCACTCCCTGAATTCTCTGTGGCTACCTCCACTGGAGGATATCCTTCTTCCTTCTTTACCATCTTTTAAAACCCTATTATCCTTCTAGGTCCAGTTACTATGTCACATTTTCTGTCAAGCCTTCTCTGAAGCCCCCAACCAAATTTGTCATTGACTTCTTCAAAAAGCTCCCATATCCCTTTACCTATATCCTCTGACATTCTACTCATTGATGCACAAATCTGCTTCCCACTAGCTGCTTCTCCTTCTCTTCCTTTTCCTCATTCTCCTCCTTCTCCTTCTCCTCGTCCTCCTGCTCCTCCTCTTCTTCTTCCTCCTCCTCCTTCTCCTTCTCCTCGTCCTCCTGCTCCTCCTCCTCCTCTCCTTCCTCCTCCTCCTCCTTCTCCTCCTCCTCCTTCTCGTGGAGTTTTGGTCTTGTTGCCCAGGCTGGAGTGCAATGGCACGATCTCGGCTCACTGCAACCTCCGCCTCCCAGGTTCAAGCAATTCTCTGGTCTTAGCCTCCCAAGTAGCTGGGATTACAGGCACATGCCACCATACCCAACTAATTTTTGTATTTTTAGTAGAGATGGCATTTCACCATGTGGGCCAGGCTGGTCTCAAACTCCTGACCTCAGGTGATCTACCCGCCTCAACCTCCCAAAGTGTTGGGATTACAGGCGTGAGCCACTGCGCCTGGCCCCCACTTGCTTCTAAGTTCCATTAAGGGAGGTGTATCTGTATTCACCTATGTATTCTTATCAGTGCCCTATATGAAAAATGGAGTGAATTAATAAAGAGAGAAATAAGTTGAAATCCACTATTTGCTTTTATGACAAAAGAGGGTTGATCACATAATGATTTTCTCACATCGTGCCTGGTTTAAACTTCAACACTTGACACCACTGACACAAACTGGAAAACATTAGTGAAAGTGGAGAAAATCTGCTAAGATCTTAATTTGACCAGGCTAATGTTAAAGTGTAATTTTCAAAGGGGTGAAATTATTCTCATGCAAGTATAAAATGAACTCAGTACTAAAAGAGAGAACCAATACGATGTTAAGACTCATTTAAAGAGCATTTGAGGAACTAGGTAATATTAATATAAGCAATTTAAGAAATATTCAGATAAGAACTTTGAGTTGATACAAAATTGATTAATTACCTAGAGAACAGTAAATGATAACCTTTGTAAATATCTTTTCCACTAGACAGAAATTATTTGCATCTCTACCAGACAAAAATTTATACACTAACATGTAATTTCACTGAGTCTGGGAATTTTGATCAATAGTTTTAGCACTAATCAGTCATTATGGAATTATAATGCTTAGTAATCACCCAAACTATTTTGTAAGTCATTTAATTATCTAGATTTGGATTATAGCAGGAAGGCATGTTAAGTCAATTAAATATTTATTGACTGCCTCTGTGTGCAAAAAAATACAGGCATTATGGACTAAATATGACTTATTCTCTGCCTTCGCATTTTAACATTGTAAATTTTTAAGTTTGCTTTATTCTTTAGAGTTTATGATAAAATTTCCTGAATAGTTTGATTTGTTCTTTGCAACAGCCCTGCATAGTAAGAATGGCAGGTGTGACTATGTCCATTTTATTTGTAATCCATACCTTAGTTCTGTAACTTGGTCAGAGTCCTTCAGCTTGTAAGTCACACATACAGTCTAGATTCAAAACAGTTTCCTGCTTTTGAGTCCAGTGTCCCTCTCTTTCCACCTAGAGCTCCCTTCTGGAGCATCTCTTGAAATAGTTTGTTGATCATGTCTTATGGTTTTCTATTTACATTTTCAAAAAAGCACTTTAGAGCTGAGTCAGCAAACTGACAGAACCCATGGAACTAACCTGGCTCAAAATATGATTTATTTGGCCTGCGTGGGGTGATGACATTTTTAAATTTAAAAATTAAGTCAAGATTTGGGGCTCTTCTTTTCTTTCTTTCTTTCTTTTTTTTTTTTTTTTTTTTTTTTTTTGAGATGGAGTCTAGCTCTGTTGCCCAGGCTGGAGTGCAGTGGTGTGATCTCAGCTCACTGCAACCTCCGCCTCCCGGGTTCAAGCGATGCTCCTGCCTCAGCCTCCCAAGTAGCTGGGATTGCAGGCAGACGCCACCACGCCCAGCTAATTTTTTGTATTTTTAGTAGAGACAGGGTTTCACCGTGTTGGTCAGGCTGGTCTAAAACTCCTGACCTCATGATCCGCCCGCCTTGGCCTCCCAAAGTGCTGGGATTACAAACGTGAGCTACCACGCCCGGCTGGGACTTTTCTTTTTAAAAATGGTAAGTTTTGGCCGGGCACAGTGGCTCATGCCTGTCATCCCAGCACTTTGGGAGGCCGAGGCAGGCTGATCACCTGAGGTCAGGAGTTTGAGACCAGCCTGGCCAACATGGTGAAACCCCCTACTAAAAATTTGAAAAGCCGGGCATGGTAGTGCACGCCTGTAATCCCAGCTACTTGGGAGGCTGAGGCACGAGAATCACCTGAACCCAGGAGGCAGAGGTTGCAGTGAGCCAAAATCACACTACTGTACTCCAGCCTGGGCAACAGAGAAAGATTCCATATCAAAAAAAGAAAGAAAAAAAAAGGTAAGTTTGGTGGTGCTGGGCATCCATGTTTGCATGACAACCATAGGCTGGAGCTGGGTGGCTGTTGCTCCGTACAGACAGCACTCACCCAGACTGACTCACTCATATGGCCCTCCTAATGTCTCTGGGCCTTGACTTTGCAACCCTTGCTCACTTCTTTGCTGCTTCCTCTTTCCCCTTCGAGTCCCATACAACGTGCAGCACCCACATAGCCCTAAGGAGAGCCAGCATTTTGAACGTGCATGCAGAAGGAACTTTGCAGCTCCCTGGGTGGGCCTGCAGCTTCCTCTGGAAGACGGGCTCTGTCACCAGGCTCTGGTGGAAACTAATGAGCATATGTTTTCAGGTCCTGTTCTCTGTGGCTATTACAGTTTAAATGGGTTGAAATAAGACATAGAGATTCGGGGGAAGATGGGAAATATATTTTTGTGGTTTAGAATTTTATTTCCCAAAGCTGTGCTTTCTGAAAGATTGCTGTTCACCTGTGTTAGCAAAAGTTAGGTTAAGTTAGGCTAGATTAGGTTAGGTTTAGCAAAGGTTAGGTTAGGTTACGTTTGTGGACATGGTCTTGGAAAAAGCATTCTGATAATTCTCTAAAGAAATAGAATGTTTTCTAGCACATAAACAGGAGATTAGATAATAATTTTAGGTGCAGCTCCAGGGCTCCCTGTGCCTAACCCTAACCCTAACCCCTAACCCTAACCCTAACCCTAACTCTAACCCTGACCCTTTAGGACTAAGTTAATTAACATCTCCTAAATTGAACACTAGTTATTCATCAATAGATATGCATGTGACAGAGGCAAAAGGAAATTAATTGCCTAGTCTTCCCCATTTGGACTAACTTGCCTGAGAGGAGTCGACAGAGGTTTATTTAGCCAAAGTTTGAGGATGCACCCGGGAAAAAAACCTGCAACCTGTGCTTTCCTAAGAGAGTTTTGGGAACTCAGTATTTAAAGGGAAAAGGACAAGCAGGAGGAAAATAAAGGAGGAAGTGTGGGCCATGAAGGCAAATGGTTATGTTCTCCTGAGGCTCTGATTAGTGCTCAGTAAATCTACATTTTACATATGATAAAGTAAACGTGAAGAGAGGGAGTAGCTGGAAAGTCAATTATGCATTTGTCTCACGGTAGGTGGAGGGATGATTTCTGGTCTCGTCCTTGTTGATAAGCTGGGCAATTGACATTGTCAGGGTGCAATTGAACAGAACTTGGTTTTAGGGCTAGTTTATAGGGGGTGATATTTATCTGGAAAGATTTCGGGGCTCACAAGAAATTTCCTTGTGAGCAAATTCTGAGAGAGGCCATCTGAAGAGATATGTGGCCTCCTATCCTTATGGGAGCCTGGCTTATAGATGAGGCTATGACACAGGGCTGTGAAATGGCACCTATCTGAGAACAAAAGGAAAGGCAGTATTGTGTGACTCAGTTCCCAAGCTTATCTTTCCTTTTGGCCTAGTGAGTTTGGGGTTCCCAAGATTTGATTTACTTTCACATCCCAAGGGATAGCAATGCCCAGTGGGACGGGAAGGGGAGGCAGGTGCCTCATCCCTATTCACCACTTTGTTACTTGCTGCACAAATGGTTGCTCTGTGGGAGGAAAAGGGCCTTGTGAGAGGGAGCCTGGGAGGCTGCGAGGCTGGTAGACAGCTAGTCACCTCATCCTGGGTTCAGAGCAAGAGCCGACATCTCAGCAGGTCTGGCTTCAGCTCCTCACGGGTCCTGTGCCCTGTCAGATGCCTACCCTTTTGGGGCGTCAGGCTCTTCATCTGCAAAATGAAGAAAGCAGAATTTCTTTCCACAAAGTGTGGTTGTGAGAATTCAATGAGGAACCTGGGTGAGTGACTGGCTAGAGTAGACACTACAAAAATAGTAGCCCCGCCCCTCCCGCCAATATACATTAGCTTCCTTTCTTCTCAGTTCTTAGAGCGTGGAATCCCTCCGAGGGCAGTGAATGGACAAAGTACAGCGATGGAGAATGTTGGCCCTGGAGCAGACTGCCTGTGCTTGAGCCCCTCCCTGAAAACTGGTGATGATGTGACCTTGAGGTAACTGTACAACCTCTTTGTGCCTCAGTTTATACTTATATTCCAGGTATAAAAATTGCACCTATATCAAAGGGGTTGATTGTGAGGATTATATACTATATTGCAGGTAAGCACTGAGCACAGGGCCAGGCATATAGTAGAGGCTCAACAAACATCAGTCTTTTAAAAAAAAAAAAAAAAAA
>NW_026652285.1:42280307-42289452 GCF_009828535.3 Hylobates moloch
TCCACATAAAGGGCTTAGACCAGGGTCTGGCATATAGCACTCAATAAGTGTTAGCTGTTATTATTACTGTTACCATGGTGGCTTGATTGATGGATTATTTTCTGATTATTAATTATAGTAGTAGTAGCAATAGCAGTAAGATAGGGAAATAGATGGGTAGATAGATACATACATAGATAGACAGATAAATAAATATCAATTCAGTCCTTTGGGGATGGGGGATTCTGCCAGTTGCTGTGTAGATCTTGTGTTAGGCCATTCTTGCATTGCTACAAAGAAATATCTGAGACTGGGTAATTTATAAAGAAAAGAGGTTTAATTAGCTCCCAGTTCTGCAGGTGTCCAAGCATGGCACCAGCATCTGCTTAGCTTCTGGTGAGGCCTCAGGGAGCTTTTACTCATGGCAAAAGATGAATTGAGAGCAAGAGCATCACATGGCTAGAGCAGGAGGAAGGAATAGAGAGTAGGGAAAAGTGACACGCACCTTTAAAGGGCCAGATTGTTGTGTGCGGTGGCTCATGCATGTAATCCCAGCACTTTGGAAGTCGAGGTGGGTGGATCACCTGAGGTCAAGAATTTGAAACCAACCTGGCCAACATGGTGAAACCCCGTCTCTACTAAAAATACAGAAATTAGACGGACGCTAAAATTAGGTGGTATAAACCTGTAGTCCCAGCTACTTAGGAAGCCGAGGCATGAGAATCACTTGAACCTGGGAGGCCGGGGTTGCAGTGAGCTGAGATGCCTCTGCACTCCAGTTTGGGTGACAGAGCGAGACTCCATCTCAAAAATAAATAAATAGCCAGATTTTGCAAGAACTCACTATCGTGAGGAACGTACCAAGTCATTCACGAGAGATCTGTCTCTATGACCCAAACACCTCCCACCAGGCCCCACCTCCAACACTGGGGATAACATCTCTACATGAGATTTGGAGGGGACACATATCTAAACTATATCAGATCTATTCCAATTATGTGTTTCCGAAATGGGAAAATAACCACAGATGACTTCAGGGACCCACCACCGCTACTGTGATACAAACCTGAGCTTCCATAGATCACGGACCTCCATAGGTCCTCTAACTGGTGGGCAACAGTGGCATTTGGGTCTCCAGAAAGTAGTGTCTATTCAAAGCCAGTGACTAGTAATCCCTCCCAAAGTCTGGTTACTCCCCCTTTTCCAATCCAAAGTCACTTAGTAGGTGACCTCAGGTGCCTTAAGGGAAGGCTGGGAGGTGTAAATTTCTGGTGGTTTAGCAAGTTTTTTCCTCAAGGGGCCCTGGGTCTAAGAACTGGTGCAAGTGTGGAAATTGACTAAGGGACCATGTGCCTCCATTTTGATGATTCTAATCTGACTTCTCTTGACCAAACTTAGAGATTTTTAGCTTACACAAACAAGTAAGACTTTAGAAAGCAAGCCATGTATATCAATTCTAGGGACAGCCTAATCAACTAGCCCATTACTAAATCACCGCCAGTCTGGCTACAGATTACTGTTCCACTCTACGGCCTATCCTTGTAACCATACCCATCCCTGTAACCATGCTCACCATGTCTTTGGCAATCAGGTATAGCCACGTGGCCTCTACCATCCAGAGTTCCCATCACTTCCCTGTCGGAGAAGCCCACCAACAGGGAAAGGATCAGAAATTGCAGCTGGACTTTTTAACTCCAAATGAATGTTTGAAGGCTCAGGTCTAAATTTCTGGATATTGATATAATATAATGTGTGGTTAATACCTTGAACTATTCTTTAAAAAAAAAATAAAACTTCCTTCAAATCGATAAGGAAAGCTGAAAGCCCAATAGTAATATGGGTAAGGAATACAATTTTTGAAAAAGCAATACAAATAGCAAATGAGTATATGAAAAAATCTTCAGCTCCACTAATAACAATATCAAAATAAGAAAACAATGAAATAATATTTTTCATCTGTGGGGAAGGATACGGAGAAACAACCCTAGAGTCTCGTATTTTGTAGTTGGAAGTATAAATTGGCACAAATTTTCTGCAGGACAACATAGCAATATGTATCAAAACCCCTAAAATAGATTCACCTTTGAGCCACACTTCCGTTTTGTGATATAATAGATTAAATATATAAGTGTATTAAGCTGGCCAGGAACGGAGGCTCACTCCTGTAATTCCAGCACTTTGGGAGGCTGAGGCAGGCAGATCACCTGAGGTCAGGAGTTCGAGACCAGCCTGGCCAACATGGTGAAACCCCATCTCTACCAAAAATACAAAAATTAGCTGGGCATGGTGGTGCATACCTGTAATCCCAGCTACTGGGGTCGCTGAGGCACAAGAATCACTTGAACCAGTGAGACGGTGGTTGCAGTGAGCCGAGATCACGCCACTGAGCTCCAGCCTGGGTGACAGAGTAAGACTCTGTCTCAAAAAATAAAAGTAAAAATAAAAATAAATGTATACGTGTATAAAGATGCCACATAGATGTTTTTATGAGAAAAAACTTGGAAACAAATGTTCAACAATAGGGATTTGTTTTAAATAAATTATGGTAAATCCATGGAATATTCAGATATTCATTTATTCATTCAACAAGCATTTAATGAGCACCTACCTTGTGCCAAATGCTGTTGTAAAATTATCTGTTTTTATGGAGAGGTTGGAGACACAGAATACATAGATAAATGTTTAAAGTTTAGGTCATATGATTGCTGTGATGAGAATTAAAAGGGTGATGTGATAAAGGGTGACTGGGGTGAGGTTACTTTAGGTAGGTAAGGAAAAGTCTGAAGAAGTATCACTTAAGGAGAGATGAAGATGGCAAGAGGGATATTAGAAATCATTATGTATATAAGCTTGTATTTTTTTTTTTTTTGAGACAGAGTCTCACTCTGTCGCCCAGGCTGGAGTGTGGAGTGCAGTGGTGCTATCTCGGCTCACTGCAATCTCTGTCTCCTGGGTTCAAGAGATTCTCCTGCCTCAGCCTCCTGAGTAGCTGGTACTATAGGTGTGCACCAGCACACCTGACTATTTTTGTATTTTTAGTAGAGGCAGAGTTTTACCATGTTGGCCAGGCTGGTCTCGAACTCCTGACCTATGGTGATCAGCCCACCTTGGCCTCCCAAAGTGCTGGGATTACAGGTGTGAGCCATCATGCCTGGCCAAGCCTGTATTTCTTGACATTAAAAGATATTAGAAAACCTATTTTTCAGCACTTTGGAGGCCAAGGCAGGCGGATCACTTTAGGTCAGGAGTTGGAGACCAGCCTGGCCAACATGGCAAAACCCCATCTCTACTAAAAATACCAAAATTAGCTAGGAGTGGTATTGGGCGCTTGTAATCTCAGCTACTCAGAAGGATGGGGCATGAGAATCGCTTGAACCCAGGAGGCAGAGGCTGCAGTGAGCTGAGATTGTACCACTGCACTCTAGCCTGGGCGACAGAGCAAGAGTCTGTTTCAAAAAAAGAAAAAAAAAGGAAACCTATTTTTTTTTTTTTTGTGAAACCGTATATATGAGGGTAAGGTGGGGTGGGAGGTGGGGAATATGTTGGAAAGATGTCTGAAGGAACTGACTATGGTTAGACTGTTTTCCCAGCTGCTAGTACCTGAAAACCCATCTCAAAGCTCATTTAATAATACAGGAAGTTATTGATCATGAAACTGAAAAGTTGAGGCTTCCAGGGGCTCAATAATGTCTCAGAGGGGCTGGTTTCTTTCTGTCTCTTCTGCATGCTGGGGAGTTGCTTCACCTCTCATGATCCCAAGGTGGTGGCCAACAGTTCCTAGGGCTACATGTTTCCTCATTCGGGGGAGTAGAGAATATCTTTGCTTCAACATCCTAGAAACAGACATGAATGTCACTTTGATTGGACTGGCTTGGGTGGCATGACTGATCCCAAACCAAATTCCTCGGCCAGGACAATGGGCTATGATGATTGACTTAAACCATTGAGGACCCAACCACGGAGCTGAGAGTGAGGCAATCTCTGCACCACCAGCCTGAGCACTGGCAGGGAGAGGACATTTCCCAAAGGAGGTGTGGGGAAACCTTTCCTAGATGAAAGAGGGAAGGAGCTGCGTAGCAAATACTAGTAGTTGAGTACAAAAAATCACCAAAAAACAGATAATGGTTGTATCTCTGAGCTTTGGATCATAGGATAACTAGAGATTTTCACTTCCTTTTCTATACTTTACTATATATCTGAATTCTCTCTCTCTCTTTTTTTTTTTTTTTTTTGAGATGGAGTTTCACTCTTGTTGCCCAGGCCGGAGTGCAATGGTGCGATCTTGGCTCACTGCAACCTCTGCCTCCCAGGTTCAAGCAATCTTGGCTCACTGCAACCTCTGCCTCAAAGGTTCAAACGATTCTCCTGCCTCAGCCTCCTGAGTAGCTAGGATTACAGGTACCTGCCACCATGCCCAGCTAATTTTTTGTATTTTTAGTAGAGATGGGTTTCACCATGTTGGCCAGGCTGGTCTCGAACTCCTGACCTCAGGTGATCCACCCCTCTCGGCCTCCCAAAGTGCTGGAATTACAGGTGTGAGCCACCGCGCCCAGCCATATGAATTCTTAACAATGAAAATATATTAATTTTGTGACTACAAGACAACATAGTTACTTCCACTTTTTAAATCTAGCAAAATGAATGACATGCAATAAATGGATGAAGATACGTTTTTTGGCTTTGAACTTGCCTCTCCTGCCCTAAAGCATTGTCCTTGGAGCAAAACCAGTTATTCTGGCCTTTTCCCTAAGTAAAAAAAAAAAAAAAAAAAAAAGGACCTGGTCACTGCTGGGCTTCAGGATCTTCACTATTCACAGAATCTCCCTCCTATCTGCTCTGTCTCACTTAACAATTTAGCAGTGCCTGCACTTGTTCTTCCCCTCTTCACTGTGCTATTCTGGGCCACGGTAATTATTCAGCCAGTGGAGAGTTCTCTTCTGTGACAACTGAGATACCTCAGGCTAAGAATAGGACTCTGACTGATGAAGGAAGGTGACAGCCGTGGGCTGGGAGGAACTTTGCTCTTTGCCAGGCTTCGTTAAAAGGCCTAAAACTGTTTAATTCTTTGCTTCTCGGTTTGCCATCAGCCTGTGGTTTTGCTGTTCCATGTATTTCTGTGAAATCTTGTCAGCTGTGTAATCACACAAATAATATGGGCTGGAGATGCTTATGGAGAGTTCCAGGGAATGTTTCTTCTCAGTAGGCTTCCAGCTTGGGACCCTGGGTCTAAGTTTGCCAGACAATTCTCTATTTCACCTTTGCAAGTCTTTCCTCAGAGGCATTTTGGTTTGAGGCCAAAAGGATATTTTTGCATTTTCTAAAAGCTTCTAAGCAAAACCAGTGAAGTTCTCTGCCCCCTTTGCACAGTAGGCGCTGTTGTAAAGCAGCAAATTATCTTGAAGTTAGAGGATGGGTCTCCCTCACTGCCTCACTCTGTAGCTTTGGGCAGTGTAAGCTTTTCGAACCTCAGCTTTCTCATCTGTGAAATGGGGGTTATTTAAACCCTACTCTTGGTGTTGTTGTGATGATTAAATGAGTGTTTGGAGCATATCTAACACAATAAGTGCCCAAAGAATGTCAGCCAATAGTCTCCTACAGAGGAGAATATCCATGTGTTTCTCAAGAAGTCCCTTGGGCTCAAGCTCCAAGGCCCAGAGTAGCAACCTCAAAAATATACCCTTAGACGGTACTGGTTTCCTCTTCTTCGGGATCTCATGCCCCTTCCTCCCTCTGACTCCCTTGGATCACCTCTCACATAGGCTAACCTGTATGAAGATCCTTGTCTTGGCCTCTGCTTCAATGAACCCAAGGCGAGATGGCCATAAATGAACAAAAACAGCAGAGTATTCTGAAGTTGTTCGTAGTTGCACTTCGCAGGAGTAAGCATCATTTGGTCACATGAAAGATGATGATAACAACAATGTTGACAAGAATTAGGATGATTTGGTATTCCACTCATTAGATTCTACAAATCTTGATTTTAGCAAACCAAGTAAGAAGGACTGGATGTGTATGAGTTGCAAGAGGCCTTAAGGGAAGCCACAAGCTGGAGGTGATAAAGCACAGAGGTATGGACTATTCAAACTCCCCATACCCCAAATACCTTCTGTTCTTTCTTTTAAAAAAAAAAAAAAGTGTGTGTGTGCATGTGTGTGTTTGTATGTGTGTGTGTGTGTGTGTGTGTGTTAGGGGGATTATAAAATACCAATGCCCAAAACAGAGTCCTAGTAAACATAACATCAGGATAAGAGATGGTCTGTGTCTCAGTCCGTTTTCTGCTGCTATAACAATACCACTGACTGGGTAATTTATGTAAAAAGGAATTTTATTTGGCTCATGTTCTGGAGGCTGGGAAGTCCAAGAGCATGATGCCAGCTTCACGCAAGGGTCATCCCATGGCAAAAGGCATCATATGCTGAGGAAGTGCAAGTGAGAGACAGAGAGAGGAAGTTGGGTAGAATTCAGCGTTTTTATCAGGAGTCCATTCCTAAGCCAACTAACCCAGAACCTAGATAACAGCATTAGTCCATTCAAATAGCCTTCACAACCTAATCACTTTTTATTTATTTTATTTATTTATTTTGAGACAGAGTCTCACTCTATTGCCCAGGCTGGGGTGGAATGGCACAATCTTGGCTCACTGCAACCTCCGCCTCCTGGGTTCAAGTGATTCTCCTGCCTCAGCCTCCCTAGTAGCTGGGATTACAGGCATGTGCCACCATGACCAGCTAATTTTGTGTTTTTAGTAGAGACAGGGTTTCACCATGTTGGCCAGCCTGGTCTTAAACTCCTGACCTCAGATGATTCGCCTGTTTCGGCCTCCCAAAGTGCTGGGATTACAGGTGTGAGCCACCACGCCTGGCCCCTAATTACTTCTTAAAGGTGCCACCTCCTAATTCTGCACAATGGCAATTTCAACATGAGTTTTAGAGGGAACATTCAAACCATAACTGTCAGTGTTGGGCAAATTATATTTTATTCATTGTAGAGGCAATTCCCAATTACGCTTATGATTCTGCAAGTCTCTGCCCATTTTCCATTTCTTTGCTTCCCACACGGCTGAGCTGGCTGTGGCAGCAGAAGTATACCCTTGGTTATCCAGACAGTATCCCTGCATTGCTACAGTGCCACAGTGAGTATGACAAGGCGTCTACAGATGTTGAGATAATGAAGGCACCTGGGAAGGCTCAGTAACATTGTATGCTTGTTTTGCTGTTCTAGTTACTATGGCTGTCTAACAAATTACCTCAAAGTTGCATGATAGAAATGACCATTTATTATGCTCATGCATTCCCTGGGTCAAGAATTTGCATACAGTGCAGAACAGCTTGTCTCTGCTCCACCTTGATGTCTGGGGCCTCGGCTAGAAGACTCAAAGACTTGGAGCTGGAATCATCTGAAAACCACTTTGCTTATCTGCCTAGCAGTTGATGCTACTGTTGGCTGAAATCCCAGTTCTTCTCCCCATGAACTTTCTTTTTTTTTTCTTTTTGAGATGGAGTCTCACTCTATCGCTCAGGCTGGAGTGCAGTGGCACCATCTCGGCTCACTGCAACCTCTGTCTCTGGAGTTCAAGCGATTCTCGTGCCTCAGCCTCCGAGTAGCTGGGATTACAGGTGTGCACCACCATGCCTGGCTAATTTTCTTATTTTTGGTAGAGACAGGGTTTTGCCATGTGGCCCAGGCTGGTCTTGAACTCCTGGACTCAAGTGATCCTCCCACCTCGGCCTTCCAAAGTGCTGGGATTACATGTGTGAGCCACCACGCCCAGCCCCATGAACTTTCTCATGTGGTTTATCTGTGAGGGCTTCCTCACAGTGCAGTGGCTGGGTTCTGAAGGTCAGCCTTCCACAATAGGGAACCAGCAGGAAACTGTGTCTCCTTCTATGAGCCAGCCTCACAAATCATGCATCATTATTCCCACTACCTTACATTCACTGAAGCAGTCACAAAGTCCCACCCAGGTTCAAGAGGAGAGGAAAGAGAATCTGCGTCTTGATGGAGAGAGGTAAGGTTCTGGAAGGATGTGAGACTGGAAATATGGCTGTAACCAATTTTGGAAAATACTATCTTCCACATTTCCACATTCCTAAGGGAATGCCCCAAGGTGCTTCCAAGACTCTGGATAATGATTATTTGAAATAGAGCAAGGGTGATGGTGTTGGGAAGGAACAATGGCTGGCTCTACTGTGACAAACAAGGGTAGATGTTTGGTCTAGCTTCCTTCCACCATCCCTGAGAGAAACTCCAAGAAAAAGGAAGGTCAAAGAAGGATCCTAAGTAAAAAGTGGACCCCCAGTAGGTTAAAACACTCCCTCACAACAGAGTTGTTAAGTTTAAATAGTGAATCTTCTGACAAACTTGAAGAACAGAGCTCCATAAAGGCAGGGACCAAGTCTGCCTCTTTCTAAGATGTGTTCGAACAGCCTCCCACCTACAGCTCCAGCAAAGTGTGAACAAGAGGGCCATAGAGAGGGCTGGGTACTGACAAAGATCTGAGAATAAAGATTGTGTCCCTAACTTGCCCAGTAGGGTTACATTCCAAATGTCCTAAGGGAGGGCTTACGCTCTCAACATGTTGACATTCCACAGGCAGTGCAAGTATTGCAAACCTCTGGGGAGCTCTGTGAAGAGGACCCTTGAGACTTGTATGTGCCTTTTGGCCCAGTTCTTCCTTCATCCTGTTTCTTCAGGAAGGGGCCTGAAAGTTGCAGATGATTCCATTAGAAATTCTGTCTCTGCTGAGAGGGAACATTGTTATTATATTATTATTATACTTTAAGTTCTGGTATACATGTGCAGAACGTGCAGGTTTTTTACATAGGTATACATGTGCCATGGTGTTTTGCTGCACCGACGAACCCATCATCTACATTAGGTATTTATCCTAATGCTATTCCTCCCCTTGCCCTCCAACCCCCCAACAGGCCCCAGGGTGTGATGTTCCCCTCCCTGTGCCCATATGTTCTCATTGTTCAACTCCCACTTATGAGTGAGAACGTGCAGTGTTTGGTTTTCTGTTCCTGTGTTAGTTTGCTGAGAATGATGGTTTCCAGCTTCATCCATGTTTCTGCAAAGGACATGAACTCATCCTTTTTTTTATGGCTGCATAGTATTCCATGGTGTATATGTGCCACATTTTCTTTATCCAGTCTATCATTGATGC